>NC_071095.1:11531012-11831012 GCF_027358695.1 Spea bombifrons
ACGTACTTTACACGTCTATAAAACAGCGGGGGGGGGGGATGAGATCCAGATGCCCCGGCACGGCGCATGGACCAGGAACATGCGCGGATCGAATCGCATCGTCCCGGGTAACAAAACTGACGCCCGTTGCTTGGACCCGATTCGTCCGGGACTTTGGCCAGATTGGGAATCCCCCCTTTTTCTGCGGTTAGTTTGGGGTTACCCCACCCCGGGGCGGTATTCGCGGTTACTTGGGGTAGAGAAGCGGAGGACGGGAACTCGGTTTTATGGCTTCATTGGAATTTCAAGCAGCTACGATGTGACCTTCCCCCGAACTCTGCGATCAGAAGCTTCCAGCGGAGTCTTTCATCGATGGTTCAAGAAGTGAAGGAGCTAAAAAAAAAACCTTCGTCTTTCCCGCAGCGCGACCTCGTCTTCTAGAACTAGCGGCTCCGCTATTTTATCGGAACGCTTAAAAACATATAATAATAATAATAATAGTAAGACCCATTCGGCCCCCGTCTACTCTCCGAGTGTTAGACAGAATGTCGCCGGGTCAAACACCAGAAGTCTCCACATTCTAAGCAGCCTCAGTCTGTTTCTTTGAGTTGATGTAGCCTACAGACTTTGGATCTCCTGGATGGGTTGAGGTCTCCTGGATGGGTTGAGGTCTCCTGGATGGGTTGAGGTCTCCTGAATGGGTTGAGGTCTCACAGATGGGCCTGAGGTCTCCTGGATTAGCCTGAGATCTCCCAATTGGGCCTTGAGGTTTCCTGGATTGTTTGAGGTCTCCTGGAATGGTTGAGGTCTCCCAGATGGGTTGAGGTCTCCCAGATGGATTGAGGTCTTCCAGATGGGTTGAGGTCTCCTGAATGGGTTAAGGTCTCACAGATGGGCCTGAGGTTTCCCAGATGAGCCTGAGGTCTCTTGGATTGGTTGACGTCTCCTGGATGGGTTGAGGTCTCCTGGATGGGTTGAGGTCTCTAAAGCTCTGTCCTTCAACCAGAAACTTGCCGATCGCCCAAAACGTCTCAGCCGGCTGATCGATGAGATTTACAATTTAAATATTTTGTTGGAAAATCAAACTTTTTTATTCTATGAAGGCGGATGTTTTTTCACTACAACTCTCCTCATCCTATTAGCCGGGATGAGCGCGGCCCTCCTGACCTTTTGTGTCGGTGTAAGTCGTTATGCGATGCGTTGCTTGTTATGTAATGCATTGTACAGAGCTGCACAATATGGTGGCGCTATGTGGATCAGTGAATGATAATAGCCCGGGTACCCCTGACGCGGGGTCTCTGCTCCGGCAGCGATGAGCGCCGGCGCGGGGAGGGCCAGAGTTCCAGAGTCTTCAGCATCTTAGGAAGAAGTTTTTAATAAAGTGAAAGTAAGCCTCGTGAGTCCTCTCCTCCTGGGAACGGGTCGGGAGTTTGGAGCAATAATGGAGAAAACATCTGAAAGTAAATTCAGCCGGGGAACGGAACAAAGGCGGCTCTGTGACCTCCCAGAAATCTCGCTTAACTCTGAAATCCATCCTCTGTTCTCAGCAGATTTCACAATCCTCTCCCCCTCCACTCTCTCTCTCCCCTCCCTTCACTCTATTCTCTCTCATCTCTCTCTCCCCTCTCTCTCCTCTATCATCTCTCTCTCCCCTCTCTTCACTCTATTCTCTCTCATCTCTCTCTCCCCTCTCTCTCCTCTATCATCTCTCTCTCCCCTCTCTTCACTCTATTCTCTCTCATCTCTCTCTCCCCTCTCTCTCCTCTCTCATCTCTCTCTCCCCCCTCCTCTACTCTCTCTCTCCCCTCTCTTCACTCTATTCTCTCTCATCTCTCTCCCCCCCTCCTCTTCTCTCTCTCTCCCCCCTCTCTTCACTCTATTCTCTCTCATCTCTCTCCCCCCCTCCTCTTCTCTCTCTCTCCCCCCTCCCTTCACTCTATTCTCTCTCCCCTCTCTTCTCTTAAAAAGTAGAAAGAAATGTTCAGAGTTTTTAGATTTGTCCAAAAACATGACATTTTTTCTAACTTTTCTTGCGCCTGCTGCCGGTCCCAAAGCTCAAGTACATGCTTTACACCGAGTGCTTTAACACATACATTTTGTGATATATATACCATGGATTTCCATGGCGACCTTTCTTAAAGGGGAAGTCTTCTAGAAAATATAACATTCTCCTCCTTGGGCATAAACCCCAGCACTGTATACAGTAATATAACCCCCGCGCTGTATACAGTAATATAACCCCCAGCGCTGTATACAGTAATATAACCCCCAGCGCTGTATACAGTAATATAACCCCCAGCGCTGTATACAGTAATATAACCCCCGCGCTGTATACAGTAATATAACCCCCAGCGCTGTATACAGTAATATAACCCCCAGCGCTGTATACAGTAATATAACCCCCAGCGCTGTATACAGTAATATAACCCCCAACACTGTATACAGTAATATAACCCCCCAGCGCTGTATACAGTAATATAACCCCCAGCGCTGGATACAGTAATATAACCCCCCCAGCGCTGTATACAGTAATATAACCCCCCAGCGCTGTATACAGTAATATAACCCCCAGCGCTATATACAGTAATATAACCCCCAGCACTGTATACAGTAATATAACCCCCCAGCGCTGTATACAGTAATATAACCCCCAGCGCTGTATACAGTAATAGAACCCCCAGCGCTGTATACAGTAATATAACCCCCAGCGCTGTATACAGTAATATAACCCCCCAGCGCTGTATACAGTAATATAACCCCCAGCACTGTATACAGTAATATAACCCCCAGCGCTGTATACAGTAATATAACCCCCCAGCGCTTTATACAGTAATATAACCCCCAGCGCTGTATACAGTAATATAACCCCCCAGCGCTGTATACAGTAATATAACCCCCCCAGCGCTGTATACAGTAATATAACCCCCAGCGCTGTATACAGTAATATAACCCCCCAGGCGCTGTATACAGTAATATAACCCCCAGCGCTGTATACAGTAATATAACCCCCCAGTGCTGTATACAGTAATATAACCCCCAGCACTGTATACAGTAATATAACCCCCCCAGCGCTGTATACAGTAATAACCCCCAGCGCTGTATACAGTAAAATAACCCCCAGCGCTGTATACAGTAATATAACCCCCCAGCGCTGTATACAGTAATAGCCCCCAGCGCTGTATACAGTAATATAACCCCCCAGCGCTGTATACAGTAATATAACCCCCCAGCGCTGTATACAGTAATAGCCCCCAGCGCTGTATACAGTAATATAACCCCCCAGCGCTGTATACAGTAATATAACCCCCCAGCGCTGTATACAGTAATAGCCCCCAGCGCTGTATACAGTAATATAACCCCCCAGCGCTGTATACAGTAATATAACCCCCAGCGCTGTATACAGTAATATAGCCCCCAGCGCTGTATACAGTAATATAACCCCCAGCACTGTATACAGTAATATAACCCCCAGCGCTGTATACAGTAATATAACCCCCCAGCGCTGTATACAGTAATATAACCCCCCAGCGCTGTATACAGTAATAGCCCCCAGCGCTGTATAAAGTAATGTCAGGTTTTATCTCATTTTCTCCCAATAATCTCCCTTTATCTGCAGATCTGGAGCCGCCATTGCTGTCAGTCATGTGATATTTTGGGTGACTTTCCCGGCTCAAACACCACACTGAGCTGATGCTTTATGGCGATGCTAATGAAGTCCGTCCCTCCATAGACTTTCATAAGACAGATAATCCCACTGGGTGATTAAGACTGAGCCATTCTATTGTTCCCCACAGGCAGTATGATAAGGAGTCGGGGGGTTTAGTAGATCGGGGGTCAGATAACAGAGCGAGAATCTTACAAACGGCTGATATTCAGCTGCCTGAAAACTTTATATTACGGGGCAAAAACTACAACTGGGTTGCAAGAGAAAACAAGAATATTTACGGAAGATTGTTTTTTTATCTGATACGAGGAGTAAAATGTCTGAAGTTCAGCTTTCATTTTTTTTATGGAGCCCCCAGAGGAAATAGTTGACACTGAAAGCAGAGAGCGTGGATGCTGCTTACAGTCAGGAACAGCTGTGTGTCAGAATTCCAGCTGGCAGATTGTCAGAGCTGATCAAAGAACGGCTGCGATGACATCATAATTTAGATATGTTGCACAGGCCGTCGGGGCCAACGAGTAAATAGTGGTTAGGGTACAGTGCGGCAAAATAGGCGCATCTGGCGTTATGTCGCTGCAGCGTTGTTTAAGTCACATAACTGCTGCGTATCTTTCTCTGCCACGCTCTGTGTATTCACTGTGTTACTCTGTAGCAGAAAACAGTTCATTTTCCTGCATATCGGCCCTAAAGGTTTGCGATCGCGCCTTTAATGCTCCAAAAAATGTCTTTTTTCCTTTTCAAATTTAAGGTTTAACATCCAGTTGTAGGTTTTGAAAATGACCACAAGAGGGCGCATTGAGCATCTTCACCGTCACCTGTAGGGCTTTATTATTATTATTATTATCATTATTATTATTATTATTTTTATTATCATTATTATTATTATTATTATTATTTTTATTATCATTATTATTATTATTATTATTATTATTATCGTTATTATTATTATTATTATTATCATTATTATTATTATTATTATTATCATTATTATTATTTTTATTATCATTATTATTATTATCTCATTATTATTATCATTATTATTATTATTACAACAATAATAATAACAATATAATAATAATCATAATAACAATATAATATATATAACAATAATAACAATATAATAATACTCAGAACCTGCCGGCAGATCGGCCCCATCCGGCCCTCGTCTAGTTTCCCGTTTCTCCGTTGGTCTCGTCTTAGATTCAGGAGCCGTATGTCTATCCCGCGCATGTTTAATACCCTCACTGTATTACCCTCTACCACTTCTGCTGGGAGGCTGTTCCACTTATCTACCATGCACGGAAAAGGTATATGACTCTTGAATCTAAGATGAGACCCAACGACTGAGGCTTTCCTAATGTGGGTTCCGCTAATAATGATGCAGAGATCAAACGCAGACGCCATCCCGTGTCTGAGTGACGCTCACACGCCTGACCCCGTGTGCTGCCCGTAACGCGAGAGGAGCGGAACCTGCAGCCACTTCAAAGAATCTCGTCCTCTGATGTCTCGGAGGCGGTTATTAAGTCACCGAGTGGTAAAAGCTTCACACCGATCCCCACCCCATGACGCGGCCTGTGGACAGGGAGTGCAGCCTGAAACATACTTAATACTCTTGTGGATTCTTAGGGCCGGACTGGGGATGATGGGGAAGCCCGGGCACCTTAAGGCCAGCAGCCACCTGATCACATGAGTGCGTCGAACGGCTGGATATGCGCAGCCATTGCTAGCAGCCATTGTTGCGTAAATTGTCTCGCGCAGGTACAGGAACTCCTACTTTCATATTAGAGCGCGTTTTGCACGGACTCCGGTGCATTTTACGGCATGTAAATCGGTGCAGGCGTTCTCGAGTTATTGGCGTTCTTCTGTCTCATTTGGCTCCTCCCCCTCCGCTGCTACGTACAGCAGGGAGCATACCCCAGTACACTTCTCGCACATGCTCAGTAGAGTCCGAGAGCTGAGCTCCCAGCTCAAACGTGGCAGCGGAATAAATGTTCTTGAGCCGCAGGCGGGAGACGTTAGGACAGCTCTGTTCATGATGATGACGTTACTGTTACTACTAAATGTTACTCTGCCTCCAAACCATCCTCCGTACTCTGTACCCGCAGACATCGACGAGTGCCGCTTCGGGTACTGCCAGCAGCTGTGCGCCAACGTCCCGGGCTCCTATTCCTGCACGTGCAACCCGGGCTTCATCCTGAACGAAGACGGGAGGTCCTGCCAAGGTACGTGACGAGCCACATGCTGCCCCCCCCCGACCCGCGGAACATGAATATGTTATAACACGGGGGGTGTCTATAGATAAACACGCTCCTTGGTCTAGTTTTAGATTCAGGAGCCGTATGTCTATGCATGTTTAATCCCCTCACTGTATTACCCTCTACCGCTTCTGCCGGGAGGCTGTTACACTTATCTCCCACCCTCTTGGTTTATTGAGCCCTGACGCTGTTCTCTGGTCCGGTACCGAACCGGTTTCTGGGCCGTGTGTCTGGAATGGCCGCCGCTGACCGATTGACTCTCTGATTTTGCAGATGTGGACGAGTGCGTCACGGAAAACCCCTGCGTGCAGAGCTGCCTCAACACCTACGGCTCCTACCTGTGCCGCTGCGAACCCGGCTACGAGCTGGAGGAGGACGGGGTTAACTGCAGCGGTAAATGACAGGCCGTGGCCCCGGGGGGCCGGCGGCTGCGTATAAGATGAACCCCTATAGAGCGATCCCGCCATCTTTCCTCTCACCGGCGTATGTCCTCTCGTTGTAGATATGGATGAGTGCAGCGTGTCGGAATTCCTGTGTCAGCACGAGTGCGTCAACCAGCCGGGGTCGTACTACTGCAGCTGCCCGTCGGGCTACGTGCTTCTCGATGACAGCCGGAGCTGCCAGGGTGAGCCGAGCCCAAAACCGTCCGTCAGAGAGATACGGTGGAGGAATAATTACCCCCCCCCGGCTGAATGAGCTGCCCCCCCCATGGGATGCTTTAAATATTAACCCTTTAAATCCCATTGTCAAGATTCTACGCAGCAAATGTGCCACCCAAACGGCTCTAATACCGGCCCGCATGGAAACTTTGACTTAAAAGACACACTTGACTGAGTCACCTGTGTTCAAGCAGGGACACGGACCGTATATCCTCCCCATAGCTAATTAGCGATCATTTTCCAGATATCGACGAATGCGATACGAGGAACAACACGTGCAGCGCGCAGCAGACCTGCTTTAACATTCCCGGCGCCTACAAATGCATCGACGCGGTGAGATGCGAGGATCCGTACATTAAGATCAATGAAAAGTGAGTAACTGCGCAGGTCCTTACTAGACATGTACGTAGAGGTAAGTGCCGGGGGGGGGTTATAAAGTCACCCCCCCGGTGGGGTCATTCTGGGCTCTCGGGGGGCAGGCGGGTTGCTGACGAGCCCCTGTGTGTCCTGCGCAGCCGCTGCATGTGTCAGGTGGAGAACCCGGCCTGCCGAGACCAGCCGTTCACCATCGTCCACCGGCACATGGACCTCGTCTCCAGCCGCACCGTGCCCACCGACGTCTTCCAGATGCAGGCGACCACCCGCTACCCCGGGGCCTACTACATCTTCCAGATCAAGTCGGGCAACGAGGGCAGAGAGTTCTACATGAGGGTAAGAGCTGCGGCCCCATCCGGCCCCCGTCTAGTCGCCCGTTTCTCCTGCTGTAAAGACTCAAACCTTAATCAGTCGTTGGTCTTGTCTTAGATTCAGGAGCCGTATGTCTATCCCGCGCATGTTTAATCCTCTAACTGCATTACCCTCTACCACCTCTGCTGGGAGGCTGTTCCACTTATCTACCACCCTCTCAGTAAAGTAAAACTTCCTTCCATTCCATCTCAGCCTCTGACCCTCTCGTTACCAAAGAGAGAGGATATTTGGGGGGCCAACCCGCCGTTTGTCGGAGTCTTTACCGTATTTCACGCAGGGATCCGGCTTCCATTACGAGGACAATACAGAAACATTTAAGAAGCTTTTGAGTTTCTATGGCAACGGCCAATCAGTGGCTGCACCCTTTAGGTCTCCTGGCAAAAAAAAAAAAAGCATGAATAAAGTATCCGGGAGATTATTAAACTCAGCAGAGTGAGCGGCGCGGCACCTTTAATCCGTATCTAGAACCGGGACCCCCATCACCCTCAGCCAAGCACAGGGACGCCAACAGCTGCCCCCCAATGCTGTGATGTCATAATCCGGGGGGGGGGTCTCGCTCCTGAATCAGTCACTTTTTAAATAGATTTTTTTGCTGCTCTTTTAATGACAATTAGTAAAACCCTTTAATCTTACGGTATTTAACCCATTAAATGCCACTCGCGGCAGAGCTTTCCCTTTCTATAATAATAACTCCTCCATGATAATGGGAATTGTAGTCAAAGAGCAGCCGAGAGGTGGAAGTCTGCCGAGTCCCAACTCTCTGTTGACAGAATGTATTTCCAGCACACGAAGAGTTAACGCGCACGTTTAGTTGACATGTAGCTGCGTTTTTGTTTGTTTTTTTTGTAAATTGACGTCTCTTCCCGCTTCTCCCGCAGCAAACGGGTCCCATCAGCGCCACGTTGGTGATGACGCGGCCCATCAAGGGCCCGCGGGACATCGTGCTGGACCTGGAGATGGTGACGGTGAACACCGTGGTGAACTTCCGCGGCAGCTCCGTCATCCGGCTGAGCGTCTTCGTGTCGCCGTACTCCTTCTGAGCGCGCCGGTCGCTGCGCCGGGTTCCATTCACGACGTCGCCGTTAACTCTTTGAAAACCAGTAAGCTCCAGCCCATGGCAAAGCCTTCTTACCACTTGGCACCTAAGTAGTTAAATAAGAGCCGACAGAACTGTTACGCAATCTGAACCCCTTCCATAGCAAAGCATAAGAAAGACTACAATGCCCATCATCCCCAGCTAACACGCAAGGGTCTGGATCACAGCGTCGCTCTTATCAAAGGGCTGTATAAACGGCGCTACAAAGTGACAAGCGCCCCCCTTTGTCCTGGTTGCCGGTGGCAGGTAGTCATGGTTACCGCCCCTTTCATTGAAATGTCTATTTTATTTTTTTTGCATTTCTTTGTTTCTTGTTAATTCTCCGGGATCTGCGTATTTTCTTTTTCTGTAGCCCGTGGCGGCTGTCGCATCGGGAAAGGAATATTGTAATTTAAACGATATACTTCTTAAAGGTTTTGTTTATTTTGTTAAAAACAAAATTCATGTTTTAAATGTTTTTTTTTTTATTGCTGAACTTTATTAAAAGGAACAAAAGTAATGTTTTGGACCCGTCGCTCGGCCTCGTGTGATTATTAACATATTAACTTTATTAATATATATGTTATAAGAAACAGCCTCAGCGCCAAATCAAAGCTACATGACGGTATAGGGCAGAGCTGCCAGCAGATCGGCCCCATTCGGCCCCCGTCTAGTCGCCCGTTTCTCCTGCTGTGAAGACTCGAACCTTAATCAGTCGTTGGTCTCGTCTTAGATTCAGGAGCCGTATGTCTATCCCATGCATGTTTAATACCCTGTATTACCCTCTACCACTTCTGCTGGGAGGCTGTTCCACGTATCTACCACCCTTCTTACATTCCATAGAAACCTCTAGTTTTAGATTATGGCCTCTTGTACTAATATCAGCCCCCCGTCAGCTCCCGTCTTGTCGGGCTTTACGGATCTCCGGGAGCCGGTTCTTGTTCCCGCCGTCGGGGAGTGAAGGTCGCGACCTCCCCGCTACACAATGGCCAAGATGTGAAAGGAATCGCCAAACGCAGCGATAATCGCCAAACGCAGCGATATGTGCTTCGTGGAAACGTCTTTGGGGTCTCCTTGGAGAAAAGAACATCTGTTACGCGGGGGGGGGGCTTTATTTCTTAAACTCCTAGAACATTCTGAGACCGGCACCGGATTACCGGTTATTCACGGATCGCATCACGTAAAGGAAACACGATGAAGGTGACCGCAGCCGGGGGGCGACTACAATGCCTGGCCCGAGGTGTAACTAAAACTATTTAATATTAATGGGGGGGTGATAATCCAGTCTTGGCGGATGCCCCCCGGCCACGTAAAATTCTCTGTATTGCCATGGGGCCGTTGGCGGTCAAGAAAAGCGGGGGGGGGATTATTTGGGGGTAAAAAAAGCTTCCAGCGACTAAGGGGTTAATGCAGGACTTTCCACGAACGGCCGTCGTCGGCATTTATTTCTTGAACTCGGCCGAACCCGGTGCTCAGGTTTCCAATCCGGTAAATACCCCCCCCCCGCTAATCTTATAATAGCCCATTTAAAAGTTCTTGAAGAATTGGGAGCGGCTCCCGGCGGCCGCGTTACTGAGCAAGGGCCACGGGAACACCGCTCTGCCGCCGCGGGCACGAGACTGGCCACCAAGCCGCGGGGCAGCTTCCTACTCGGGGAATTTCAGACTACATTTGCCCCCCTGTAAGGGCAGCTACTGTGGGCGAAATGAGATGAGCGAAAGAGGACAGACAAGAAAGAAAAGAGAGAAAAACGAGATGAGAGAGGAGGAAAAGGGTAGGTAGAGAGGCAACAAAAAAAAGGGGTGGAGGAAAAGGAGGAGAGAGGGGAGAGAAAAGACAGAGGTGAGAGGATCAAGAAAAGAGAGAACGGATAAAATGGGCATGAGGAAAATCTGGGTGGAGCTTTAGTGCTGGTGGGTGTGGTTTCATTAAGCCCCACCCCTGTGGTCATTGCTGTCACCTGCAACCGTGCTTTTAACGGCAAATCTGAAACTATGGGCCACTATTATCAGGGGGGGGGCAGGGTAACATACCTCTCAAGAGTCTCCTTTTAGTTTCGCCAGTCCCTCTCTGTGCCCCTTTCCTCCTCTGTGCCCCTCTTTCCTCCATTCATCCTTCTCTTTCTTTCCCTCCCCCGATTCCCCTCTCTCCTCTGATGCCCCCTCTCTCCTCCTCTGATGCCCCCCTCACTCCCCCCCCGATGCCCCTCTCTCCTCCCCTGATGCCCCTCTTTTCTAGGAGGTGAGAATGTTTGCATGGTATGAGGGGATCGCAGGGTTCTACAGCCCTAAAAGCCCCGATAATGTGTATAGAAACAGCAGGGAACGGGTTAATAAATTAAACGGGGTAAATTGATTGAATTTCCCAATATAAAGGAATTGAGTGACAGATTATGTGAAATTATTAACACTTTCCAGTCCTTTCAAGTGAAAATGAGGGGAAACCCCAAATATATTTGCTATTTCAGTAACAGGATATGGATCGGGGTGAAATATAACTCCTCATACAGCACCCCAATCGAACAGCACCCCAAATACAGAGCACCCCAATCGTACAGCACCTCAAATACACAGCACCCCAATCGTACAGCACCCCCAATCCCAGACCCCGTAGCTCCATATATCCCCAGCAGTGCTGCCCCTGTGCCCTCCGCCTGCTCCTCCTGCAGGTGACTCCCAGCCCACACCCAGTCACACCCCCCGGGCTCACCTGCCCTCCCGCCCCGCCACCCTCCTGCCCTCCCGCCCCGCCGCCCTCCTGCCCTCCCGCCTCACTCCTGCGGCTGTCTCCGGGCTGTGTGCACCAGGTGAGTCCCAGCTGGCAGGTGGAGGGCGAGGGATCTCCTGGACTGTGTATGGAAGGCAGTCCCTGGCAGCGTGTATATGTGTGTGGGCATTCCTGTAACGTATATATATACCGGTATATAACGTATATATATCACTACAATCTCCCCTGACTAGATCCGTGGGATATTCGGAGAAATGCCTACAGGCAGTCCTGTCTCTGTGGTCCCAGTCCCTGCACATGGGCTGCAGGTGATCACTGTGACTGTGCCGGGGGGCTGCCATGCCCCGGGTTACCCCGCTAGCGGGCACTGAAAGTAAATGCCCAGATTCTGAAACAGAAACAATTATTCTATAAGACGAAGGAGCCGACGATACGATTTATCCGGAGGGTGCGAGGAAAGAATCCCCAATACAGCAGGCGGCTTCAGAATCACAACATAGAACGTCATTTATGGGTTATAATCAGTAAAATGAGTCAGATTCGGGCAAATTGTACATTTCATGGCATTTAAAGAAAAAAGAATGTATTTTTAGACTTACGTTGAGTTCCCAGATCAGTCAAAACTGGTGGAATGTCCCCTAAAACCTGTGAGCCCCTCGCAGGGTTAATGTGAGGTTATTGTGTGATTAGGGCTGTTTGGGCACATTCCCCGCAGGACGAGAATTACTATTTTGATGCACAGATGGAGGAATGTCGGTGTGCACGGCGCTGCGCATGTTTCTCTGCACAGGAAGTAAACGGTTCTTTGCGTGTTTCATGTTTATATAGTGTGTTGGCATTTGAGGATTCGGGCGCGTTCCCAAACATATCGCTTACCCTATCACACTGCTGCCAACCTGCTCCCGTCTCCTGATCATGCACACTTACCCCACTACGGGGCAAACCCAGAACCTGCCGGCAGATCGGCCCCATCCGGCCCCCGTCTAGTCTGCCCTTTAATACTCCAACCTTAATCAGTCGTTGGTCTCATCTTAGATTCAGGAGCCGTATGCCTATCCCATGCATGTTTAATACCCTCGCTGTATTACCCTCTACCACCTCTGCTGGGAGGCTGCTCCGCTTATCCACCACCCCCTCAGTGTATGGAATTTCCGTGGCTGTGTGAGAACGTGTTCAGGTGAGTGTGTTGTGGTATGTCTCTTATCTCGTGTATTGATATGAAGCGTGGGAATGAGAGTATGTGCTTTAGTGTGCGTGTGTGGTAAGTGTGAGCGTGTGTGAATGGGCTTTACAGGGGATGGGTGTGCAGCTGTCTGGCAGGGAAGAGGTTAATCGGCGGCTGAAGCCGTGCCCTGTGTTCGTGATGCTCGCTCTCTGCTCTTATTCCGTCTCTCACACCCCTGTCACCGCACACAGAGACCGCTGGCCGGGGCTGTCACTCTTCAAAGAGCCGGAGAGGGCCGAGGGGGCCACATTCATCCGCCTTCCCTTTCCAGATTCCCTTTTCTGCCCCGATACCGTCAGCCGGACATGAAGTGTTTGCGATGAAAGGAATATGTTTCCTGCTTACGTATGATACAAAAAAAGAAGGGAAAAAAACAACTTTTTGGGGTTTTTTCTTTTTTTTGCTATTTTTTGCAGAAATGGAGGCTGGTCGGCGGCGCTGCGGCGGGTGAGGCTCTCGCGTGACAGAGGTGAGCGTTTATTTCATTCCGCGGCTTCTAAATCGTCTTTTGTTCTTTGCTCTCTAATCGTCTGGAGTTTCTGCGCTAACACCGGTTATTAACCCATTACTCGTAACACGCAGCGTAAATAATCCTCCTCATCCTCCGGGCTCTAGAAGGTTCCGTAAGTCTTGGGAAAGTCGGCGGAAAGTCCCAAAAGATAAGAAAAATCCATTTTTTTTTCATGCGCAAACATATTCTACAGACTATGATTCCAGTGGCTGTCTAAGCATGATAGGAGTCTTAGTATCCCGCAGATAGGGGGGGTCAGAGATTTTCCACCCCCCCATCCCTAAATCGCATATCATGTTTAAAAATGTTTAAAAACATGGAAACCGTAGAGTGCAGATAATCTGTAAAATTAAATGAATATTATTACAAAAAAAATAATAATATATTTAAAATAATAAAAAAATAAATAAAATAATAATATTTTTAATTCTTCTCTGTGAAATTCCCTTCTTTTTGGGTAATAAAGCTCCTTTCTACCCGTTTCTGGGGTCCGGTCGGTTGCCTCTCGGAACGTCTTATCTCAGCCTCTTATCCGGGATCTTGTTTTGGAATTTTTTTCTAATTTGAGAGCTGAGAGTTTTTTTTATTTTCCGTAAAGTTGGGCTTTGAGCTGATAAGACTGTGTGCTTTGGCGTGGGACGCGGCTTTGAGTTTGGTCTGAAGTAGACATCTGCGCGTTCTCTGAAAATTCCCATCTGATGCCCGGCGGTTGCGTCAGAAAGTCACCTTATTGAGTCAAGTGCTCGCCGTCCAAAAAATAACAAGTTTCAAGCACCAAAAAATGAAGGAAACGCTCAGTTCTACCAGGAAGGAACTTGGTGGAGCTCCTTGAGAAGTTGGGTTTCCAACCAACATGGACAACCCTTGCCTTCTGGGCTTTAAACTGTGATTGTTGTCGTCCATGTTTGGTGGCCCTTTGGTGGGCCTTTGGTGGCTCCATGTTACTTAGCGGCCGGCCGCGCGGACCTTTAATGGGAAATATTAAGTGGAAATCCCAGGTTTTGTTAATTTTGTTGTGAGGCGCAGGTGGCAGACCCTTCTTTCCCGTAACACGAGATGCCGGGACATCAATACCCATAGAGGGGTCTAACAAAGGACGGGAGGGGGGATTATTCCAAAGAGACCGGAATCCAACACTAGAGAGTCAGAAGCTGAGATGGAACGGAAGGAAGGTTTACTTTACTGAGAGGGTAGTAGGTAAGAGGAACAGCCCCCCAGCAGAAGTGGTAGAGGCTAACACAGAGAAGGAATGTAAACTGTGTCAAAGGGCCCACTTTAATTCAGGGGCCCCTGTGACCTACATGAATTCTCACGTTTAATACTATGATGGGTATTCACTAAACCATGTGTTGCAGGATGCGCCTTCATAAGACCTGCATGAGATGCTCCATCCCACTGCAGCGCGCTGCTTAGTGAATAAAGCCCCGTATGAGCCAGCCCGGTGCGTCTCCGTGTCCTTCCTGAAAGGCTGTGACTAACACCTGCCCGGGAACTTCTCATTCCTTGTTCTCCTGGGAATGTGGAGAAGTCGGACAATGAGTTATTTGCATGTTGCCTGTTCACACCCAGAATGCTGATCTCTGTTACTTGTAGGGAGTAGCATTTCCTTCTGTCGCTTCAGTGTCCAACTCTTCTCATCACCAAGACCATCTCCTTCTCATCACCAAGACCATCTCCTTCTCATCACCAGGACCGTCTCCTTCCCATCACCCAGACCATCTCCTTCTCATCACCCAGACCATCTCCTTCTCATCACTCAGACCATCTCCTTCTCATCACCAAGACCATCTCCTTCCCATCACAAGGACCATCTCCTTCTCATCACCAAGAACATCTCCTCATCACCAAGACCATCTCCTTCTCATCACCAAGACCATCTCCTTCCCATCACAAGGACCATCTCCTTCCCATCACCAAGACCATCTCCTTCCCATCACATAGACCATCTCCTTCCCATCACCAAGACCATCTCCTTCCCATCACATAGACCATCTCCTTCTCATCACCAAGACCATCTACTTCCCATCACCAAGACCACCTCATTCCCATCACCAAGACCATCTCCTTCTCATCACATAGACCATCTCCTCATCACCAAGACCATCTCCTTCCCATCACAAGGACCATCTCCTTCCCATCACCAAGATCATCTCCTTCTCATCACCCAGACCATCTCCTTCTCATCACTAAGACCATCTCCTTCTCATCACCCAGACCATCTCCTTCCCATCACCAAGACCATCTCCTTCCCATCACCAGGACCATCTCCTTCTCATCACCAGGACCATCTCCTTCTCATCACCAGGACCATCTCCTTCTCATCACCAGGACCATCTCCCTGAGCCGCTGCTGGGTCCCCGGTTAGCGGAGCGTCGCATGGATAATGGCTGCAGAGTTTATAAAGAGCTGCTGCAAGGGATGTTTCCAAGCTGACAACAAAAGAGGTGAGAGGCCATTAAATAAATAAATAATAAATAAATCTCTGATCCGGGCCGAATGCTGCCGGGGCATGCAGGAGCTAACTTTTTTTTTTTTACTGTTTTACTCTAATGAGAGGGTGGTAGATAAGTGGAACAGCCTCCCAGCAGACGCCGTAGGAGAATTACTTTTTGCACCTACCTCCCTTGTGCAGTCAGCAGGGGTATTATTCCGTTGTTTCCATGGTGATTGCCCCACATCTTTCTATTTTTTTTTAAGTGAGTTTAATGTAAAGTTTGAAAAGTTTCTTAACGCCATAGCAACCAATGGAATGCCCCTGCTGATTGGACAATGTCAGTTGTTTCTATGGTGATAGACTCTCTTTAAAATTTTAACCCTTTAATTGTTGTACTGATACAAACGAACCAAGATTTCCCTTCACCCCATAATAAAATTCATAAATATTCCAGGAGTGCCAGAGAAATGTGTGATGCGCGGCGCTAAAACGGTTAATTTGTGACAAAATGTTGATACCATTACCAGCAGCAGATCGGCCCCATCCGGCCCCCTTCTAGTCGCCCGTTCCTCCTGCTGTAAAGACTCAAACCTTAATCAGTCGTTGGTCTCGTCTTAGATTCAGGAGCCGTATGTCTATCCCATGCATGTTTAATACCCTCGCTGTATTACCCTCTACCACCTCTGCTGGGAGGCTGTTCCACTTATCCACCACCCAAAGTAGATCACAGGGCATGCTGTCGGAATATTGTTCATGCTGTTGCCCCAGTCAGAGATGTGACGAGCCCCCTTGGTGCCGGGACGTGGCGCTGCCCATGACTCGGCGTTTGATTTCGCAAACTAATTGTGGATTTAAGGTCCGAAGGGAGTCTCCGCGCTCCTCATCTATTTACTAAGGGAGTGCGTGCATACGCGCAGTCATCACCCCGCTCCTCCGCGCTCCCGGGCGTCATCCCACGGGGGGGCACTTCCCAGATATTCACCCCGCTAGCTGCCCACTCAGAGCATCTCGCAGCGAAAATTAACCTCTTGTGAGCCGGACACTCACAAAACACACGAGAGAGGGAACTGGAATGTGCGCGTCGGGAAGGGGTCGGTTTGAGGCGCGTTGTATTTGTAGCGGACGGTCGGGTGATTCCGGAGGGCTTAGAAAACAAAATACGGAATATAACGCTTTTACAAGGAAAAACCCAGCTAGATTGTAAGCTCGTGAGCCGAGCCGCCGCTGCCTAATGTATCAGGTCTGTCAGATCTAGATTTGAGTGTAGGGACTGTAAGAAGTGCTGCAGGAATTGTTGGCGCTATATAAATAAAATAGAATTATAATAACAACAATAATAACAATAATAATAAAAATAATAAAACAATAATAACAATAATAATAATAAATTAATGATCTACAAGATCAGGGAGTTTAAGTATAAGCGGAACAGCCTCCCAGCCGAAGTGGTAGAGGGTAACGGGCGACTAGACGGGGGCCGAATGGGGCCGATCTGCCGGAGGGTTCTGTGTTTCTATTCCATCGGCTGGCTGGAGTGATGGGATTGGGGGATTTTACGAAGTGTTGCGGGGTTACTTTGTGTGAATTGGAAAGCAAACAGTTTCAGTACAGAAGCTCTTCCTGCCCCGGAGCGGCCGCCCCGCGTCTGCCGTTCTGCCCGGGGGGGGGTAACAGCTTCGCCCGTCACGGACCTCAACGGACCGGATTATCACCCAAAATGATCTGATTTTAAAAAATGGCTACTGGAATGTAGAATGTTCATTCATCCGAATGCTATGTATATACGGGGGCCGCTGGGGGCCGATCCGCCGGCAGGTTCTAGGTTTCTGCGTTTCTGTCTTTTCAGGACTGGCGGAGAGAGACCCGTCCGAGGCGGCCCGGAAAGGTTCTCACATCGTCGACCTGCCCCCCATGTCCTCGGTGTCTCTAAAGAGACAGGTGGGGTGCAGCGAGGATTATCTGCTCTCCAAGCTGCCGGCCGACGGCCGAGAGGTGCCGTTCGTGGTCCCGACGTTCAAACCGGCGTACATCCAGCCGCGGGCGCTCTCCGGCCCGTCTCACCTGGAGGGGCTCAAAGGTAGAAGTGACAGCGGCCGGCGGCGGACAGAGACTTCTCGCCCGTCTCATAGAGCGCGTCCCATACGTTACGAGACATCTTTAGGAGCCGCGCATGCACTTGGCACTCAGAGGGCTGTAACTGAAGCGATATGGGGCCCTGAATGAGTTCCTTTCCTAGGGCCCAGCAGCCCCCGTGGCCCCCGGGTTTCTGGGTGGGGGGGCGCTGTGCGTTTTTATTGCTTTTCTAACGTAATTTGGAATATCCTTTGGCTTTCAGGGTCCGCCAGGACCACCTTTAACGACCGCAAAGCAGAGCTGTCCGCCTTCTATCACCCGGGGCCGAACTACGATGTCATCTACAACCCCAGCTACGTGCTGCAGCACATCTCACCGGACCTGGGCAGGCGGGGAGAAGCGGCCCCCGGCTCGGCCCGGCTCTACGGATCAGGTGAGGGCCGATGACTGCGTCCGCAGGGAGCTGCAACTCCCATGACGCTCATCCCGCATCCCAAAAAAAGGGAGGTGTGGGTGGTTGGCTGAGCATTGTGGGAGTAGTGGCTGCGCATGGGAGAGACTTGCGGCTCCGTGGTGATTCCTTTGCTTCCGTCTACCTTTCAGTTTGTGATCTGAGGAGCATTAAAGCGGCCGACGCTCCGGTTCTGAGCAGCTCGCTGTACGATCTGGCGGGTCCCACGCGATGCTTCCAGGTACCAGAGCAAGAGAAGTTTTACTTTACTGAGAGGGGGGTGGATACGTGGAGCAGCCTCCCAGCAGAAGTGGTAGAGGGTAATACAGTGAGAGAATAAGGGAAGGGAACGGTATACATGGAACGGGTCTCGGCGAGAACCTGCGGTACAGATTGCAGAGAGATGGCAGCTATTGTATCAGGAAACAGACGGAATGCAGAACAATAAATGTGCGAAGTAACTCTGACCGGAGGCTTTAGGAGGCTTTATTTAATCAAAGTGCGTGAGGCAGGTCCGGATCTTTGCAGAGTAAAGATGTCCGGGGTTTTTCCACCCCATTCCTGGCGCGCTCCATGCATGTTAAAGCAGCTTATGGGGTTTACTGAGTTGTTGAGCTTGGCAAAGACAGGGTTAAACCTGTCGCAAGAAGAAGGACTCCTCGGAAAGCAGATGCTTAAAGGGTTAAACGATGAATCGCTTGGTAAATATGTTGTGTAATATTTAAGGAGCGCCTGCTCAGCACCTGGCAGACTATCTCAGCCGGCAGGTATGGAGCAATGCTCTGCTTTTTAACCTGTAACCTTAAGAGGGTGGTAGATATGTGGAACAGCCTCCCAGCAGAAGTGGTAGAGGGTAATACAGTGAGGGGATTAAACATGCGCAGGATAGACATACGGCTCCTGAATCTAAGACGAGACCAACGACTGATTAAGGTTTGAGTCGTTACAGCAGGAGAGACGGGTGACTAGACGGGGGCCGGATGGGGCCGATCTGCCGGCGGGTTCTGGGTTTCACATTGTGTGGTTTCTGTGTTTCCAGCGATACGATTCGGTCTCCAGCATCCGGAGCAGCAACTCCTCCAGAAAGGATTCCCAGGGCAGTAACCGGAGTCTGGGTAAGGACGCGGTATCCCCGATTTATCCCCGATTTATCCCCGATTTATCTCCGTTTTATCCCCGATATATCCCCGATTTATCCCCGATTTATCCCCGATATATCTCCGATTTATCTCCGATTTATCCCCGATTTATCCCCCGGTTCGTGATGCCGGAGGCAATAAATAGGAATTAGGATGAGCAGCCAATAGAAGATAAGCAGGGCAGAAACTCCATCTCCTATTGGCTGAATACATTTCATATATGAAAAAATCCCATAACTCCCATCATTCGAAGTATTTACACTAACGGGGGGTTTTCCGCTCCATAACCGCGTGTTTCAGATACAATCACATTATCGGGGGACGAGAGGGAATTGGGGAGGCTGAATATCAAAGTGCGATACGTCTCGGCCGTGGAGCAGATCTGGATCACCATGCTGCAGGTGAGGACACAGAAGTCTCTTTATCCCCGCTCACGGAGCGCAGTGTCTTATTACACATTAATGCCAGTTTACACAAAGCTTAATGCCAGGGCCGGGTTAACACTATGACTGCCAGGACACGTTCAAGTATAACGGCAACCCCCCACACACACACACACCCCGCTCCCTGACTGGCTCCTTTTATTGATTTCTCACGCTCCTTTTTGTCTTTTTTTTCATTGACTGTAAATTTTCCAACAGAACAGTCATTTTTTTTAAAATGAATATTAATTTTTCCAACAGGATGGACATTTTTTATTAATTTAACATTTTCTAAAAATTATTTAAAAATAAAATTATTTTTTTTTCAACCAAATGGTGATTTTTTTAAATTAATTTTAATGTCTAATTTTAAAAAAAAAATATTGAAGCCCCCCACTTTGCATGCAGCGGCCGCCTGTTTGCCCCATGCTCTTGGGGTAGCACAGATGGGGGGTAATTCTTTTCTTCCTACCCCCTCCTTATATGAATCTCTTTATGATTAGACTTCAAATTCTAAAAAAAATTGAATTTTGAGAAGCCAAGTATAAAAGGGAGTGAGAGCGCACACTCACATACCGGACTGCCAATAAGTGGCTGCCAATTAAAAGTAATAGGACGGAGTTAATTGAACGGAAATCGCAGGATTTTGGCTTTTTTTCCCTCTTAGTTAAAAGATCTGAGTTGGCCGGCGGGCTGCGGAGAAAGTCCGAGTATCTGCGTGAAAGGCATCATTACGTTGCCCAAACCGGTGCAGTTTAAGTCATCTGCTAAGGAAGGCGCTCTGGTAAGTCCTCGTTATCTCGTTTAAAGTCTCAGTAATGGGGTATTTTCAGAGAAAAAAAAAGTGACTTCCTGTTTACCCCGAACCAGGAATCCTGGTCGCCGGGCCGTTACCGTGCAGACAATCGGGCTTTTAGTAAAAGTAACACTTTATGTCACAATACGAATCATCCCAGGCAGTAACTGCAGGTCTTCGTAGCAGAGTCACCTGAGTTAAAGCAGGGATCGGGGGGTATGATAAGCTAGAAAGAAGTGAACTATGATAGATTTCGGCAGAAAGTTTCTTCCGTGTCCAAAAAGGACAGAAAAGTAGAACTGCTCCGGGGTGCAGGAAGAAATCCGTTTGCGACTCATGCCGTACTTTCTGGCTCTGTGGTGCTTGTTGGATGAGTTGCCACGGAAGCAGAAAAATGTGAAGTTTCCATGGCAACTCTTCAAGGTTTATTCTTGTAACTTTTCTTACTCAGTTCAGCCCCAGACAGGTACGGAATGCCCATTTGGCACACTCAGAGTGCCCGGCATGCCGCTGGCCGTCAGCAACACACACTCGCACTCATAACCAGCCGGCAGGCATGCTTACATCATCACGCAGGCGCCGGCCTAGTGTTTTTGCCCCCCAAATCTACCCCGTTTGCCCCAAGACGCTGAGTTCTTCCTCTTCCCCGCAGGACATGGACTTCATGGAGACCTTCGTGTTCGCCATCAAGCTGCAGACCCTGCAGTCGGCGCGCCTCGTTTTTAAGGTCCTCAGCCTGACCCCCAGGAAAAGAACCATCAGCAAGTGCTCCGTGTCCCTGCGCGACCTCAGCGAGGACGAGAGGGAGTATTGGCTGGACGTGGCGCCGTCGTCCAAAGTGTCCGTGAGTGAAGGACTCGGCGTTCCGTCCTCATAGTGAATCCCCCCCCCCCGCGCGCGTAGCGTCTGGACAGGAATTCAGAAAATATTTCCTCCCCAGCAGTAAAGTAAACGGAAGCGCCTGCGCGGCGGGGGTCCGGGCAAACACAAGCGTTATTTGTCTACCAGTCCGGCTTTTTTTTTATTATTATTTGCACCGTTTTAGAACGCAGTAAAACCTTTTTGTGTGTCGTTGCCATGACGTCAGCCCCCAGTGATGGGACTCCATGGGGACGAGAGGAGCTTTGAAGTGGTGGGAGAGTAAATAAGAGCCCCCCCCCGGGGCAGGCGGGTCACGGCGGATCCCACAGCTGTTTGCCCGGCGGTCTTTTATGGCTCTCTAGGTGGGACGGCAGCTTCCGTGCAGGAATGTTGCTGCGACGCGGCGAGGCGGCCCGGCGGCCATTGTTTGCCGTGACTATTGTCATGGCGATTGGCATTGTCAGCGTGTCGGGCCCGTCGGGTAGCTTTTGTTATCCCTCGTCTTTCAGGCCCACCTGTTATTTAACCGTTTAATCCTTTTCGGAGTCAGAGGGGGCCACGAAACTGGGGTGGGGGGGCTGGCAGGAGACGTTGGGGTATAAATGGGGGAGAAGAGAGGGGGGCATCACTCTGGAGATCACGTTTAAGACCCCGTTATGGACCCCGTTATGATTCCTGCTTCCAGATGTGGAGAACGTCTTAAAAAATCCCCCCAATTTACTAAAACAGAGGGGGACTCAGAGACTTGGAATATTAACCCTTTAAGAGCCCATCATGAAGATTCTATGCAGCCACTCGCCAAATGTGTCACCCAAATGGCTGTAATACCGGTCGCCATGGAAACCTTGACTTGTCCTTATTTAAAGATACACTTAATTGAGTCACCTGCATTCAAGCAGGGATATTAACCATAACATACTGGGAGCAAAAGCACCAACTGGGGGTCTTCTATATGATCCCAGCAGTGGGGGGAATAATTTTAGATTTTCTTCTAAAATCTATAATGCGTAAAGATTCCTGTTTAACCGTTTCTTTGCTGATCCCCGCCTCGTGTGTCCGCGCAGGTCTGTCACGCCGAGCTGCAGATCGGGACCTGTTTTCAAGCAATAAACAGCAGGATTCAGCTGCAGATCATAAAGGCCCAGAACCTGCCCGGCTCATCGGCCCCGCTCTGTCTGAGTAAGTCTGGCGGTTTGTGGCACCGTTACCATGGCGTTTGGCAGCCCATCGGAATTCCTGAACGTGCGGCAGTACAGGTGGATTAACCTGCCCGGTAACCAAAGTCTGAGCGGATCAGGTGGAACTGGGATCAGAACCGGGGTTTAGTCCAAGTTTTTAATGACCCCCCCCCCACACCGGTACCAATGAGATTTGCTGCAAAAATCCAAAAAAAGGATTTTGGGAATTTGACATTAAAAACTATCATTATTAGTACGGTTTCATATTGAGGCCGTTAAGCTGATTTACCCCCCATCCCCCGTTAGGCTGGCACTGATAGGGTTGATGCTTTTTAACCCCCACCCCCCCGTTCGCTGAAAGGGTTAATTATTTCGGAGCGTGACGGGTTCTGTGGTGACTCCCGCAGATTTCTTCGTGAAAGCGGAGATGTTCAGCACCGAGGGGCTGATGTACAAGAAGAAGACGCGGCCCCTGAAGGCCACGGGCGGACGGGTCACCTGGGGGGAGACCATGACCTTCCCCGTGTCGCAGAAAGAGGAGGGAATCAACTTTCTGGTCAAACTTTACAGTCGCAGCTCGGTGCGGCGGAAGCATTTCATCGGTCAGGTAGGAATGAGGGGGCTGGGATCGGGGCGGAATAATAAAGAATCGGGAGGAATGTTTTGTTCTTGGTCGTTGGGCTTCTACGAGTGAGTCTATTGGCCGGGGTGACTTTAACCCGCCCGAGGATTTTGCCCCCGGAGGGGTGACTGCGCCGTACCGTAGACTCCCCCCCCCCCGACGGTTTATTTCCATGACTTCAGGTGGAAACAGACCGTCCTTTCATCGTCTCCAACGCTTCCAAGAACAGGGAAGATCGTCTTACGATTCTCCTTAAAGGATTTTCTCCCGCCGGCCGTATGAATTACACCGAGGGGAACGCGCTTCGCTTTCTTAAGAGTAACCCATTCATCCATTGTGTTCTTTAAATCCATGTTCCAGGGATTAGCTTACGTTTGGTGACAATGGGCAGCAAACCGATACCTCCGGCGGGGGTTTATCCGCGCTTAGCGGGAGACGGGGGGGGGGACCACTATCCCACGCAACCAAAAATAGCTATTAAAAAAACCTTAGATTTCTGTAAATTTCATGACGCGAAGCTCTGTCCAACTCGCCGTGGCTCATTATAGATTAAATTAAACTTAAAAAAATTGCCCCCCCAACTTTAAACCAGGGGGGGAAATACCCCCCAAAATATATTGCGTGGATAATATTGGCTCCTAAAGAACAGAAGTTCGGATATTAATCGGGTTTTTATAAGGAACGATCGTGAGCGGCGGCCCAAAGCGCGTCACCAGAATGTGTTTGCGTGAAAAGGGGCGCATCGCCTAAGCCCGCTCCTCGGCCCCTCGAATATTTAAGGGCGGCCCCCGCTTACTTTTATAATGAAGCAGTCTGGGGAATGAAAGTCCGGATCGGAGTCTAATTACGGCCCTTGTGTGGGGCTTCTCAGGCAGACACTGAGTCCTCTGTGCCGTTGGGGGGGGGCGGGGGGGGCGGGGGGGGCACGGACCGGCTGCTCCCTTTCCTAACGCGTTTTGGGAAGCAGCCAGGCTTCTCTCCACAAGCCCAAAAAAACGAATAAACACGGGAAGTCGGCTCTGTGCCTTGGCTCGGAGCAGATCGCCGCAGGTGCAGCTGTCCCCAAAAACACGTGACACGTGACACGCGGCAGGAATCGCTCTGGACACGGAACGTGAGCTGGGAAGATGCGTGTATTTAGACATGTATGTTTAACGTGTTCGGTAAGCGTGTGATGTTACCGAGAGGAATCGGATTCTAATGTTATGCTGGAGTGCAGTAAATGTGACAGGCGTTACTTAAAAAAGTGCAGTAAACTTGACAGGGGAAAGACCGCCGATACAGGTCGACTCTCCCAAAAGTACAAGAGCTTACAGTCTAAAGGAGATGGTTAGGGGGGCCGGAGCAGGGCCGCGTCTCGTGTCGGGGGGGGGAATGTTCCTGACTTCATCCTTCATTCTCTTCGTCTGCAGGTCTGGATCAGCAGCGACAGCAACAGCTCGGAAGCGGCAGATCAGTGGACAGACACGATCAGCCACCCGGAAAAGGTGGTAATGAAATGGCACAAGCTGAACCTTTCCTGAAGCTGCTAGGGATCGGAGAGAAGCAGACTGACGGGGGGGGGGGCACTCCGTACGGACCAGCGACAGAGTATTTCGGGGTTATGCCCAAGTAATAGAACTGAGCAACCCCCAGTCTTCCAGACAAGGACCCTGTTACCACTTATATTTCCCGGGCAGAGATAATAACGTTATAGCCCTACGATCGCCATGGTAACGAATACCTCGGACGTCAATATGATGGATAATGACATCACCGCGGATCTCGCAGCGCAGGATGTAGAACACGTTATGAACACGGAAGGGAACGCGATCCTCATTCCTTCCCAGAGAATCTTTTATTAATAATGTGTAACGAGACGGGTCCTGGTACATTGTACATATATGTGTTTATTGACACGTGTCACCGGCGACCCTGTCATGGATCGGAATTAGAAGGTTCCCTTCAAACGTAAAACTAACCAACGCCGGCCTCTGCATATTTATTAACACTTTCATTACTAATCGGGGGGGGTATACAATAAAGGTGACGCCGCGTGTAATGATGGAGGGCCGGGCGTGCTGGGTGTCGGGGCCCGGCTGACGTCCCGGGTCCAAAGCGTGGTTTATTACACTGTCATAAACATTATCTCATACATGTATCTCATACGGCAGATGCTAGTATCATATCGCGTAATCCTTGGCCTTCCTCTGGCAATAAAATGGTTAATCACGTGATGTCATAGCATGTTTTTCATGACATGTCATTCACACGCTAGCGGAAGAATGACATTTTATCAACACGTCTATAAATCAGCTCGTCGCAGGAAGGGAAGAGGTGATTTTATGGGCACATCCTTATCACCCGGAGCTCGAGCAGCGAGTTCCTGCCGCCCGTCCGGCGCGGCCCCCGGCTTTGTTCTGGGGAGGCTCCCCTGTTGCGTGTTGTTTGTTCTAACAGCGCTGATAATATCACGGAACGCTGACGGGATCTCGCTGGCCTCGGCCAACACCGTGTCTGTCTGCGCTGAATCACCCGGGGCTCCGGCCAGCGGCGTACTTAACCCCTTGTCTGCCACGAGGCCACGGAAACCTGCTTTTGCTGCTCTAACGGCCACTTTACTGGTTTATTCACCAAAATAAACGTTATCCCACTTTCTCACCCAATAAAATGTAACCTGTCCAGGGCTTTGGGTCTGGGGATTCCGCTTGTTGTCTGTTTTTAGCGCTTGTTACAATGTGACGGGTGACTGTGTGAGAGAGATACTCACGGCTGCCTTACGAGCCACGATTCAGAGGATGATGGGAATTGTTGTCCACCTCCTTCGCTGTGTGAAATATCCTGTAATTGTTTGTAGAGAATAACGACATCCATTATCAGGAAACCATTCTATTTGTTTCATCTTCCCCCCCAACGCCTATCGAAGAAGCGATTTGCTTCACCCCTGCCCTGTTTTTACCCCTGCCCTGTTTTTACCCCTGCCCTGTTTTTACCCCTGCCCTGTTTTTACCCCTGCCCTGTTTTTACCCCTGCCCTGTTTTTACCCCTGCCCTGATCCCGGGGACAGGGGCAAACACCTCATTGCTCGGGGCCGGACTTCTTCTTCATTATTGATCGGCGTCCCGGCGGGCGCAGAAGACAGAGGAGTTTGTGGGTAGGGTGCTGGGTGTAGAGACTGCGGGGTAGATTCTCGGGGGGGTGAAGAGGCTGGTTCTTTTTGATCGATTTTCCATGTGAATGGGGCAGATCCTTGGGGTGGTGGGGGGGTTGATTATCTGGGAACTCGGGCAGATTCTAAAGAGGACGGGCCGAGTTATCAGGGTTAATGGGCCGTCACCGTCCTGCCAAAGCTAAAACTCCTGCTTAGTTAACTATTTTTGGGAAGTTAATGCGTATTCCTTGATGTGCGTCCCCGTATGCAAATATCTGACGTTAGCGGACAGGGCAGGAGCCGGCCGGCGAGGTTCCTGTTCTGTTTCTTGATGTAATCCAGGAGCCTCGTTACTGTTACCAGCGGCTTTATGTTAGTAGAGGGTGTTCCGGGTTAGTGCCAGGGTGGGCCGCGTGCCAGCGGCTGATTACCTGTACCGTACCTTACACCGCGTGACTTTATCTCAGCGCCAAGGCAGAGGAACATGCGTTCCATGCCCTTTACATAGTTCATATATATAAACCTGCCACGACACGTGATTTGGATGGAATCGGCGTCTGACGAAGTTCACACAAGGGCAATTCCTCCAGAATACAAACAATTTGTGTAAATACCACCCGGAGAGACCTGCGTCGTTATATAACTACCGGGGACTGGCTGCTAGCCCTCGGCCAAAGGCTAAGACCTGAGCGGCTGGCGGATATAATGGGGAATCGCATATTATATATATATATATATAATGGGCAATCACATATTACATATATATAATATACAGACACAATGTCTCTGACTTGAGTCTCCCCCTTGTGGACACTTGGAGCATTGCAACTAACAAAAGTGCTTACTAGTGGTGACCACGTCCTCAAATTTAGGACAGTCGAAGGGCAAATGCTAACCCCACCAGATATATGATTTGCCCCGGAGCTATTTTAATCCTTAATATGGGAATTGAGGGTTGCACGGGACGAGGGCAACAAAAAAAGTAAGGTTTGGGGGTCTTTCAGCAGCTAGAAAATTGAGTTCATTGGATTGGATAAAATTCTTAGCGTGTTTTTCTGTTTCCGCCGATCAAAGGACTGCATTATATTAGAATTATTAATGACGTATAACGAGAATGAGTTATTAGTAGTCTTTTTGTGTGTTAACCCTTGCAATGACAAGAAGTGGCAGCACCCTGCAAAGTGTTGGACCGTTCCCAGGCACTAACAGGTTAACTCGCGTCTACGTAACCCACGGGCCGTCGTAGGACAATGGGGCCATCGATCACAAGTGTTTGTGCTCATAAAGAACACAAACTGATTGCAGGTATGAATGGGCTGTCTGCGACGGGGAGAGAATGACTTATATCATGTTTCTCTTCTGTTTAATAAGCACACGGAACACAATGAATCGACATTAATAGAGAAAGCACCGAGCAAACATTTCAAAGACGGTCACCTGGCGCTCTGACGCAGGAATGTCGCCTTCATTACATCCACCATGGGGGAGCAGCCATTAAACCATTCTCTTACTAAACTTCTTTTATCCCCCAGTTGTAGTTTTTGCCCCGTTTGTATGATTCTCGCTCTGTTATCTGACCCCCGATCTACTAAACCCCCCGACTCCTTATCATACTGCCTGTGGAGGACAATAGAATGACTCAGTCTCAATCACCCGGCCGGACTCTCTGACTAATGAAAGTCTATGGAGGAACGGACTTCATTAGCATCGCCATAAAGCATCAGCTCAGTGTGGTGTTTGAGCCGGGAAAGTCACCCAAAATATCACATGACTGACAGCAACGGCGGCTCCAGGTCTGCAGATAAAGGGAGATTATCGGAAAGAAAAATTGTTAAAACCAGGTTTTTGCCACCGACTTAATCACCCAGACAGACACTCTGACTGATGAAAGTCTGTGGTGTTTGATCGGGAAAAAGCGAATAAAAATTGGTAGCCTCCAGGTCTGCAGATAAAATATTGGAACAAAATGGGATAAAACCAGGTTTTTGTCAACACCGACTGGCATTACATTATACAGTGCTGGGGGGGGTTATATTACTGTATACAGCACTGGGGTTATATTACTGTATACAGTGCTGGGGGTTATATTACTGTATACAGCGCTGGGGGGTTATATTACTGTATACAGCGCTGGGGGTTATATTACTGTATACATCGCTGGGGGGTTGTATTACTGTATACAGCACTGGGGGGTTATATAACTGTATACAGCGCTGGGGGGTTATATTACTGTATACAGCGCTGGGGGGTTATATTACTGTATACAGCGCTGGGGGTTATATTACTGTATACAGCACTGGGGGGTTACATTACTGTATACAGCGCTGGGGGTTATATTACTGTAAACAGCGCTGGGGGTTATATTACTGTATACAGCGCTGGGGGTTATATTACTGTATACAGCGCTGGGGGTTATATTACTGTATACAGCGCTGGGGGTTATATTACTGTATACAGCGCTGGGGGTTATATTACTGTATACAGTGCTGGGGTTATATTACTGTATACAGCGCTGGGGGTTATATTACTGTATACAGTGCTGGGGGTTATATTACTGTATACAGCGCTGGGGGTTATATTACTGTATACAGCGCTGGGGGGTTATATTACTGTATACAGGGCTGGGGGTTATATTACTGTATACAGCACTGGGGGGGTTATATTACTGTATACAGTGATGGGGGTTATATTACTGTATACAGCGCTGGGGGTTATATTACTGTATACAGCGCTGGGGGGTTATATTACTGTATACAGCACTGGGGGTTATATTACTGTATACAGTGCTGGGGGTTATTACTGTATACAGCGCTGGGGGGTTATATTACTGTATACAGCACTGGGGGTTATATTACTGTATACAGCGCTGGGGGGGTTATATTACTGTATACAGCGCTGGGGGGGTTATATTACTGTATACAGCGCTAGGGGTTATATTACTGTATACAGCGCTGGGGGGTTATATCACTGTATATAGCGCTGGGGGTTATATTACTGTATACAGCGCTGGGGGGGTTATATTACTGTATACAGCGCTGGGGGGGTTATATTACTGTATACAGCGCTAGGGGTTATATTACTGTATACAGCGCTGGGGGTTATATTACTGTATAAAGCGCTGGGGGTTATATTACTGTATACAGCGCTGGGGGTTATATTGCTGTATACAGCACTGGGGGGTTATATTACTGTATACAGCGCTGGGGGGTTATATTACTGTATACAGCGCTGGGGGTTATATTACTGTATACAGTGCTGGGGGTTATATTACTGTGTACAGCGCTGGGGGTTATATTACTGTATACAGTGCTGGGGGTTATATCACTGTATACAGCACTGGGGGTTATATTACTGTATACAGCGCTGGGGGTTATATTACTGTATACAGCGCTGGGGGGTTATATTACTGTATACAGCGCTGGGGGGTTATATTACTGTATCCAGCGCTGGGGGTTATATTACTGTATACAGCGCTGGGGGGGTTATATTACTGTATACAGCGCTGGGGGTTATATTACTGTATACAGCGCTGGGGGGGTTATATTACTGTATACAGCGCTGGGGGTTATTACTGTATACAGCGCTGGGGGTTATATTACTGTATACAGCGCTGGGGGGTTATATTACTGTATACAGCGCTGGGGGTTATATTACTGTATACAGCGCTGGGGGTTATATTACTGTATACAGCGCTGGGGGGGTTATATTACTGTATACAGCGCTGGGGGTTATTACTGTATACAGCGCTGGGGGTTATATTACTGTATACAGCGCTGGGGGTTATATTACTGTATACAGCGCTGGGGGTTATATTACTGTATACAGCGCTGGGGGGGTTATATTACTGTATACAGTGCTGGGGGGGTTATATTACCGTATACAGCGCTGGGGGGGTTATATTACCGTATACAGCGCTGGGGGGGTTATATTACTGTATACAGCGCTGGGGGTTATATTACTGTATACAGCGCTGGGGGGGTTATATTACTGTATACAGTGCTGGGGGGTTATATTACTGTATACAGCGCTGGGGGGGTTATATTACCGTATACAGTGCTGGGGGGGTTATATTACTGTATACAGCGCTGGGGGTTATATTACTGTATACAGCGCTGGGGGTTATATTACTGTATACAGCGCTGGGGGGTTATATTACTGTATACAGCGCTGGGGTTATATTACTGTATACAGCGCTGGGGGTTATATTACTGTATACAGCGCTGGGGGTTATATTACTGTATACAGCGCTAGGGGTTATATTACTGTATACAGCGCTGGGGGGTTATATTACTGTATACAGCGCTGGGGGGTATATTACTGTACACAGCGCTGGGGGTTATATTACTTTATACAGCGCTGGGGGTTATATTACTGTATACAGCGCTGGGGGGGTTATATTACCGTATACAGTGCTGGGGGGGTTATATTACCGTATACAGCGCTGGGGGGTTATATTACTGTATACAGCGCTGGGGGGGTTATATTACTGTATACAGTGCTGGGGGGGTTATATTACCGTATACAGTGCTGGGGGGGTTATATTACTGTATACAGCGCTGGGGTTATATTACTGTATACAGTGCTGGGGGGTTATATTACTGTATACAGTGCTGGGGGGTTATATTACTGTATACAGCGCTGGGGGTTATATTACTGTATACAGCGCTTGGGGGGTTATATTACTGTATACAGTGCTGGGGGGGTTATATTACCGTATACAGCGCTGGGGGTTATATTACTGTATACAGCGCTGGGGGTTATATTACTGTATACAGCGCTGGGGGTTATTACTGTATACAGTGCTGGGGGGGTTATATTACCGTATACAGCGCTGGGGGTTATATTACTGTATACAGCGCTGGGGGTTATATTACTGTATACAGCGCTGGGGGGGTTATATTACTGTATACAGTGCTGGGGGGGTTATATTACCGTATACAGTGCTGGGGGGGTTATATTACCGTATACAGCGCTGGGGGGGTTATATTACTGTATACAGCGCTGGGGGTTATATTACTGTATACAGCGCTGGGGGGGTTATATTACTGTATACAGTGCTGGGGGGTTATATTACTGTATACAGCGCTGGGGGGGTTATATTACCGTATACAGTGCTGGGGGGTTATATTACTGTATACAGCGCTGGGGGTTATATTACTGTATACAGCGCTGGGGGTTATATTACTGTATACAGCGCTGGGGGGTTATATTACTGTATACAGCGCTGGGGTTATATTACTGTATACAGCGCTGGGGGTTATATTACTGTATACAGCGCTGGGGGTTATATTACTGTATACAGCGCTGGGGGTTATATTACTGTATACAGCGCTAGGGGTTATATTACTGTATACAGCGCTGGGGGGTTATATTACTGTATACAGCGCTGGGGGGTATATTACTGTATACAGCGCTGGGGGTTATATTACTTTATACAGCGCTGGGGGTTATATTACTGTATACAGCGCTGGGGGGGTTATATTACTGTATACAGTGCTGGGGGGGTTATATTACCGTATACAGTGCTGGGGGGTTATATTACTGTATACAGCGCTGGGGGGGTTATATTACTGTATACAGTGCTGGGGGGGTTATATTACCGTATACAGTGCTGGGGGGGTTATATTACTGTATACAGCGCTGGGGTTATATTACTGTATACAGTGCTGGGGGGTTATATTACTGTATACAGTGCTGGGGGGTTATATTACTGTATACAGCGCTGGGGGTTATATTACTGTATACAGCGCTTGGAGGGTTATATTACTGTATACAGTGCTGGGGGGGTTATATTACCGTATACAGCGCTGGGGGTTATATTACTGTATACAGCGCTGGGGGTTATATTACTGTATACAGCGCTGGGGGTTATTACTGTATACAGTGCTGGGGGTTATATTACTGTATACAGCGCTGGGGGTTATATTACTGTATACAGTGCTGGGGGTTATATTACTGTATACAGCGCTTGGGGGGTTATATTACTGTATACAGTGCTGGGGGGGTTATATTACCGTATACAGCGCTGGGGGTTATTACTGTATACAGCGCTGGGGGGTTATATTACTGTATACAGCGCTGGGGGTTATTACTGTATACAGCGCTGGGGGTTATATTACTGTATACAGCGCTGGGGGTTATATTACTGTATACAGTGCTGGGGGTTATATTACTGTATACAGCGCTGGGGGTTATATTACCGTATACAGCGCTGGGGGTTATATTACTGTATACAGCGCTGGGGGTTATATTACTGTATACAGCGCTGGGGGTTATTACTGTATACAGTGCTGGGGGGGTTATATTACCGTATACAGCGCTGGGGGTTATATTACTGTATACAGTGCTGGGGATATATTACTGTATACAGTGCTGGGGATATATTACTGTATACAGCGCTGGGGGTTATATTACCGTATACAGCGCTGGGGGTTATATTACTGTTTATTCCATATGACGTCCCTTTTGATTTTATGTACATTTCCCATAAATTGATCCCAAAGTTGGCTGTAAAGGTTAAAGTCGTGGAAATAGAATCTCCGGAAGCTGCTATAAAATAAATATAATAATAAATAAAATGTAATAATAACAATAAACACCAGAAAGGCCACCCAGAAAACTGCAAACAATCCACTTATCGTTACTCTCGCTTCACCGGCGAGCACAGAGCCTGCAGCCCCTACAGCATGCGCGATGACCCAACGTGGGCGACAACACGGAAATAACCGACGGGCCACAGGAGGTATCTAATATATATACTCATCGGCATACCTCCCATGTGTCCTTGTTTAGTCTGGCCAGTCCCCCCTGATGCCCCTCTCTCCCCCGTGATACTCCCCTCTCCCCCCTGATGCCCCTCTTTTCTAGGAGGTCAGAATGTTTGTGGGGTATGAGGGGATCGCAGAGTTCTACGGCCCTAAAAGCCCCGATAATGTGTATAGAAACAGCAGGGAACGGCTTTATAAATTAAACGGGGTAGATAAAGTAATTTTCTTAGAAACAGCCACCCCTCTAACCGCATAAAAGAAACATTTTTGGGTGGTCTGCAACGTTGTTTCTCATTCATCAGCCAATAAATCCCAAGAAGTGGGGGTTCAGAAACCCACAGCTTGCTGTCATATTCTATACCATGGTTTGAAGATCCCGTCATCCCCGCTAATTCATTTACATTTGATGTTTCCTTTCTGTAACAAGGTGCTGGATACATTACGGATTAGAACGTTCTCTTTGGGGTTTTTTTATGGATCCCATCGCTGCCACCAACATTGTCTCCGACACAGGATGGCTCCCCCCACGTTCACTGCAAATATATTTCATGTGGATGGATGAGAGACAGTAAGTAAATATATTCATTAGGATCTGTGTGTGATTTTTGGTTTGTTTCGCCCTCCTACAATCACAGATTAAAATTCCAGTATAATGCAGCAGGTGCAATCACTATAGCAACCAGTGTTATTCTTGGAACTCCTTTCAGAATGATGATAAATTAGCAGGAATTTATGTGCCGGGTTATAAAGTCATTTGGTGGAAAAAGTCTAAAATCTTCAGCGGATTCTGTTTGGGGAAATATATATTTTTTAGCCGCGCTCGTAGCTCCCCCTGCTGGTGGCGAACGGGATCCACATCCCGGTGACCCCGGCCTGAACATGTCCGGGCGCGTGAATTTAAACCGGAATTTTTTATTACGTGTCAAATAACTTTTATAACTTTTAGCCTAGAAGCTGCCAGCGGATCGGCCCCATCTGGCCCCCGTCTAGTCGCCCGTTTCTCCTGCTGTAAAGACTCAAACCTTAATCAGTCGTTGGTCTCGTCTTAGATTCAGGAGCCGGATGTCTATCCCATGCATGTTTAATACCCTCACTGTATTACCCTCTACCACTTCTGCTGGGAGGCTGCTCCACTAATCTACCACCCTCTCAGTAAAGTAAAACTTCCTTCCATCCCATCTCAGGCTCTAGTTTTAGATTATGGCCTCTAAACTTCATTCCTGTCCTTAAAATACTTAAGAAGAGCTTCCATTTTGCCCCTTGTCTCAATGTTATTCCAGTTTCCCTCCGTGTTTTCTTTCCCTTCCTTTCGCCAACGGGTAGAAGGAGCCGCTGCGTGGAGTTTTTTAAGCCTGGAGCAACTGCCCCTTTTGCCCCATCTGAACAATGGCCCTATAGAGTGTGGATAGTGTAGGTGCAACAGGCTCTGATCACCAACACGTTTAATTACTTATACAATATATATATTATATATCATTCAGTGACATTTAATATAAGTCATTATTTATATAATATTATATACCATTCAGTGATGTTTAATATATATAATTATTTATTGAATAGTTCGTTCAGTGACATTTAATATATATTATTATTTATACAATATTATATACCATTCAGTGACATTTAATATAAGTCATTATTTATACAATATTATATACCATTCAGTGACATTTAATATAAGTCATTATTTATATAATATTATATACCATTCAGTGATATTTAATATATATCATTACTTATTGAATAGTTTGTTCAGTGACATTTAATATATATTATTATTTATAGAATATTATATACACTTCAGTGATATTTAATATATATATCATTATTTATAATATATGGGTCGGTCGGCCTCATATGTGACTGAAACGCAGTATTTCCCCCAATTTATAGTTTAGACATTCAATTCTGAGGAATATTATTGGTTATAATGACATTAATTTTTTTGAATTGTAATAATAATAGTTATTATTAGATTTTTGTTCTGGAATAATAATAGTAATAATTATTATTATTATACATACCAATACCCCCTGGAGGATGGGGGTGTTTGCCCCGGGGGTGGGGCTTTCCCTGCCCCCCCTCCTGTGTGTTTTGGGGTACTCAGTGCTGCCCCCCTCCCTCGGCGGAGTGTGGGGTAGGAGGAGGCAAGATGGCGGCGCTGTGACTGACACACTGGGCCCGGGCACGGAGGGCGGAGACACCGGGCGACGGCGGTAGCAGCGGAGAGTCGGGATCACTGAACCCAAGGCTTCCCGCCAACACGAAGGGGGCCCCGGGGCCCGGCACCAGCACTTGGCGCCAGCCGGGAGGGGACACCCATTGAGCCAGGGGACACGCGGCGTGTGCAGCAGGAAAGGCCGGGGGTCCGGGGCCTGGAGGCGGAGCCTGTCCGGCCGCACGAGTCAGGAGAGCCCGAGGATTGGGGCCTGTCATATCGGGGGGGAACGGGAGAGCCTGGGGACTAGGCCCTTTTGCACCGGCTACTAGTGACAGGAAAGCCTGGGGACTAGGGCCTACAGTAGGGTGTAACGTGAGAGGAGATCCCTGGGACTAGGCCCTGCCGTACGGTGTAACGTGTGAGGGGAACGCGGGGACTAGGCCCTGCTGTACGGGATAGTGTGTAAGGAGAGTTCGGGGACTAGGCCCTGCCCTACGTGGTAACGTGTGAGGAGACTAGGAATTAGGCCCAGGTCTCTGGGGAAAGGTCGGAGGTTAAGTCTTGTCCGCAGGACTAGGTGTCTGAGGCAAGGCCAGGGGTTGGGCCTTCGGCGGTACTAGTGTGAGCGGGAACTGGGGCCTTCGCACTGCGGTTGAGAGCAGAGCCCAGAGAAGGGGCCCGTGTACTGGGTCACTCGTGTCAGCGGAACCCGGTACCGGACCGAGTATATCCCGGGGCGGCACCATGACCGACACCCGGCGGCGGGTCAAGGTCTACACCTTAAACGAGGAGCGGCAGTGGGACGACCGGGGCACCGGCCATGTGTCCTCCGGCTACGTGGAGAGGCTGAAGGGCATGTCCCTGCTGGTGCGGGCCGAGAGCGACGGTGAGTACCGGGACGGGGTTAATGAGAACATTACTGCGGGTAATAACCGGGGTACGAACCCCAAGCCTGGGGCAACAGCAGAGTAATAACCGGGGTGAGAATGATATGATCTGGGTATTATTACTGTGCTCTCCATAACCTCCATAGCTCTATAATATAATTACCGTACCCTGGACTCCTATACAATGTATATATATATATATATAATATAATTATTATACCCCCATACACTGGACTCGTATACTATATATATATATATATATATTATTATACCCTATACGCTGGACTCGTATACAATGTGTATATATATAATACAATTATTGTACCCCATACCCTGGACTCGTATACAATGTATATATGTAATATAATTATTATACCCCATACCCTGGACTCGTATACAATGTGTATATATATATATATATATATATATATATATATATATATATATATATATAATATTATTATTATACCCCATACCCTGGACTCATATACAGATAATATAACACTTTTCTTGTGCTGTTGCCCCTGTCTGGGTACTTATCCGGGTATTTATCATTCTCTGGCTGTAAATACCCAGCCTGGGAGTAATATGATATTAATATAACCTGTAAATACCCCACGCCAGGGGCCATAGAGTGCAGTAATAATTGTATTTAATGGATTTACCCAGCCTTGGGCTACAGGGTAATTATTATTAATGGGGTTCATACGCCTGGGGTCACTCCATGACAATTGAAATTGTGTACGTATACCCCCAACACATTATCTGGGGGCCACACACCGTAATACTGATCTCTTAATATATACTCAGGGCAGGGTATAAACAGCACGATAATTGCAGAATATTGGTTATTAATAGTAACTTAGGAAGTGTAATTAATATTAGAAGGGAGACGGAAACCCCTAAACAGGAGGGACGCGTCCAGAGAGTGCGAAGTATTTACTAACCCGGCACTAATCGATAATGTTACCCGTTTGTTACATTGATGCACACGAATTCCCCCATTCCGCTGCTTGGGTCTCCGCGGGTATCCACATCACTTATACGGAGCGATACATTGTTTTCACATTGACCCCTCAATTGGCTCTTTGTAAATGATAGTCATTGAGAGGGTGGTAGATAAGTAGGTAAGTGGAGCAGCCTCCCAGCAGAAGTGGTAGAGGGTAATACAGTGAGGGTATTAAACATGCATGGGATGGACATACGGCTCCTGAATCTAAGAGGAGACCAACGGCTGATTAAGGTTTGAGTCTTTACAGCAGGAGAAACGGGGGACTAGACGGGGACCGGATGGGGGCCGATCTGCCCACAGGTTCTGGGTTTCAAAATAACCACAACTCGCCGTTTAGTAAATGAACCCCAAAGGTCTTTAGAAAGAGCGGTTCTGGTGGGAAGTGTTATGTGTGGAGACCGGTTTCCATGGCGATAGCTTCACAATAAACTGGAATAAAGATGACATTTAGGGCGATTTATCATTTCTTCTTCAGCTTCATCCAGTAAATGCTGCCGTTCTTATGCCGATGTGTAAAATTCAGGCGATGCTCTGTTTTTTGGGTGGTATTTAATGATTTCGGCGATCGGTAGTAATTGTTTGGACGCCGGGAGCCGCCGGCGGTGCGTTTGGGTACGGAGTACCAGCGTGCGGGTGACGCGGGCCCACGGTGGGTTATTTTTGGGTGATGTGACGGGGCTGCCGCGCGCTCGTCGTACGAGACGATTATCCGGGAACTCGCTGACACCACGGGGCTCGCAAAAAGCAATTAATATTCTATTTAGCGGTCGTCACGACGCTGATAATTATTTCACTTTTATTTCCTTCTTTAAGAAGAGCGATATGATTCTAATAAACCAACGACGCCACGGCCTAAGGTGTAATAAAATTAGAAACGTTTAATGCTTATAAAACAAGCCTCGGAGGTTTATATGCCGTCTCCGTGACAACGGCCCAGCGACAGGCATTTAGAGTATATCTCACGCTTAAATCATCTTATTTAGGGTATTTGATGTTTAGGTTTTTGCATTTGTTTTCATTATTGCTAATGGCGGGCAGTTCTCATTGGCCAGGATAACAGAAATATCAGCGGGAAGGTAACATTATTTAAAATATTATATATTTTCTTATTTTATCTAATATATCATATTATAAATGACTCCAGGAAGCTCCTTCTCGATATCTCTAGAAATATACATATTTCCTGACTTAATTCACAAAATTCGTCTAAAATGAGCCCCAACCCCAGTATTTTTACCCCAAATATTCATCTCTCGCCTGATTTCATGTGACTTACGCACAAAAAAACACTATTCGATGTAACGTCATAAACGCGGAACCCGTGAATACCTGCTCTGAAATTCAAATGTTATTCACGGAAAATCGCACCTAACATACGGAAAGTCGTTTATCCCCCTCGTTACACTCCGTATAAACACACGACTGGTCAAAAGTTTGGGGTCATTGCTTTGGGAAGAAGAATCTCTTCATAGGCGTACAGAGGCCCTTTATCACTCCCATCACTCCTGGGTTCCAATGGCCCTTTATCACTCCCATCACTCCTGTGTTCCAATGGCCCTTTATCACTCCCATCACTCCTGTGTTCCAATGGCCCTTTATCACTCCCATCACTCCTGTGTTCCAATGGCCCTTTATCACTCCCATCACTCCTGTGTTCCAGTGGCCCTTTATCACTCCCATCACTCCTGTGTTCCAGTGGCCCTTTATCACTCCCATCACTCCTGTGTTCCAATGGCCCTTTATCACTCCCATCACTCCTGTGTTCCAATGGCCCTTTATCACTCCCATCACTCCTGTGTTCCAATGGCCCTTTATCACTCCTGTGTTCCAATGGACCTTTATCACTCCCATCACTCCTGTGTTCCAATGGCCCTTTATCCCTCCCATCACTCCTGTGTTCCAGTGGCCCTTTATCACTCCCATCACTCCTGTGTTCCAATGGCCCTTTATCACTCCCATCACTCCTGTGTTCCAGTGGCCCTTTATCACTCCCATCACTCCTGTGTCCCAATGGCCCTTTATCACTCCCATCACTCCTGTGCTCCAATGGCCCTTTATCACTCCCATCACTCACTGGTCCAAGTTTAAGTTTAGAAGACCCTTTTGCAATTATATTACAGCCAGAGAGTCCCTTGGTTTCCATGGAAACAGCTCAGTGACCCCAAACTTTTGAACGTCGGTGTAATTGTGGAAGCCGGGTAGAAGGCTGTATTACTGGTGTTTGTTGCGGTATTTATTGTGTGAACTTTGCTCTCGATGTTGTAAATAAAGGCAGGCTTTCCCGCTATCTCCAGGCCTTATCAGTGCCGTGAATTTATCCGCCGATCAGCATGAAACCTCGAGAGTCTCCCGAGGGCGACTTTGTTTGGAGCGTCTCTCGTACAAATATTGACGTTTATTATTTTTTTTGTAATGTTGAAATAATTTAGCATTAGAAACAAACACATGCGCGTTTACAAACGTTCCAAATGTCGCAAACCCAAGGGAGCCGTTTGGTTTTTTTTTTTCTACATATTCCCGATTTAACGGCACTTTTATTCATTTAACTCTTACAGTTTATTTTTACATTTAATTTTTGGAACTTTTTTCCCAATTTCTCCCAATATCTCTGGATTTATTCACGGAACGGTCGAGCGTTGCCTTTACTTTTCTCTGATGATAGTTTATACATTGTCAAGGGCCGTGAAAGCCGCAGCTGCTGCAGAAGCTCTTGCTCGGCAGTCAGGAGAGTGCCGCAGCATCTGAGAGATTTCCGTCCCGCGAGCGGCCCCGGACAAGCTAATTCTGGCCCCTGGTCTTCTTATGAAAGATAACGATAGCTTTATATATACCACCAATAAACTGAATGGTAATTTCCTCCTGTCTGCGATAAAACGCACCTTTAATCTTATTCTGTATTTTTTATTCTCAGGCTCTCTCCTGTTGGAGTCCAAGATTAACCCCAACACTGCCTACCAGAAGCAGCAGGTAAGCGTTTCCCGTATACCCGTTACCTTGTATCTGACCCCCGGCGGTGGAAGCCGAATCCCGATACAGCCGCCTCGTCACTCGGGTGCCTTTATAACCCCCGGCAGCGAAGTACTGCAGATAATCTGAGGGGAAACGCTCTGTTTTCTTCCCAGGACACGTTGATTGTGTGGTCGGAAGCTGAAAATTATGACCTGGCTCTTAGCTTTCAGGAAAAGGCTGGCTGTGATGAGATTTGGGAGAAGATATGTCAGGTACTGCGACGCTCGATGTTTATTTAATGTTTCACTTGCAGATCTTTTCTTTGGGGGGTTGACAAGTAAACCACATTGTAATTGTTAGTTTTAACCCCCAAAGGTCAATGGGTTGTCCTTAAACCCATTAAAAACAATGCATTGTGAGCCCGTGCGTGTACGGCCTTTGTCATGAAGGGGTTAAAGGCCTTTTTTTAAGGCTGGACGGACCCCTTGATGTCCGTAACTGAATGAATAAACACAGGCTTTCGTTTCCCTTCGATGACCCCGATGCTTTCGTGTTTATCTTAAGGTTCAGGGGAAGGACCCTTCTGTGGACATCACCCAAGACCTGGTGGATGAGTCGGAAGAGGAGCGCTTCGATGACATGTCCTCTCCCGGCTTGGAGTTACCGCCTTGTGAATTAAGTCGTCTTGAAGAGATCGCCGAGGTTGTGGCTTCTTCTCTACCCTCTCCGCTCCGCCGGGAGAAGCTTTCGCTGGCCCTGGAGAACGAGGGCTACATCAAAAAGCTCCTTGAACTTTTCCACGTTTGCGAAGACTTGGAAAACGTCGAAGGGTTACACCACTTGTACGAAATCATCAAGGGCATCTTCCTGTTAAACCGAACTGCGCTGTTTGAGGTCATGTTTTCTGAAGACTGCATCATGGACGTTATCGGGTGCTTGGAGTACGACCCGTCTCTGTCCGTGCAGAGAAAGCACAGGGAGTTTCTCACAAAGACTGCGAAGTTCAAAGAGGTGATTCCCATCTCCGACTCGGAACTCAAACAAAAAATCCACCAGACCTACAGAGTTCAGTATATTCAAGATGTCGTCTTGCCGACCCCTTCTGTGTTTGAAGAGAATATGTTGTCAACGCTTCACTCCTTCATATTTTTTAACAAAGTGGAGATAGTTGGCATGTTACAGGTATGTGGAGGAAAGGGGCGCGATGTCGCATCAGAGCCCTCTGTTAACGGGCAAAAGACGCTGCGCTGCGGCTCCCAAAAACGTATATGTATTTTTAATTTTGGGTTCTGTGACCGCTGTAAAAGTTACCGTCACAGGGTGAAGAATGTGTGCAAGTCTTGGCTATATACCTAATTATTTTTATCCATAGTGGTAATAAAACCAATATAGATTAAAATATTAGTTATATGAAGTGATGCCAACGTCAGGACAAACACTTTACGAACGCAAGGCTTCCTTTCTATGTCTCGATTTCGCTGACGCTAAATGATGGCTTATACAGTAATCATGGTTGCAGACGGCAGCCATGGAACATGTATACTCTTCGTAGGTGTTCATGGTGGGAAGGATGTTTTACTTTGCTGAGTGGATGGTAAGTAAGTAGCGCAGACTTCCGGCAGAAGTGAGGGAGGGGATTTAAACCCGCTTGGGGTCCAAGACGAGACAAGAGACTAATCAAGGTTTGAGTATTTAAAGAAGGAAACACTGGCAAACTAGATGGGCCGATCGGGGGCCAACCTGCCTTCGGTTTCTGTACACGGCTAAATGTGTGTGGCTTTTTCAATGACCTTTTTAGGTCGGTTTACAAACTTTGCGGAATTGTATCGTGTATGAGGTATCGCTTTTGTTGTGAACGCGGAGCTGTTCGTTATCTCCAGCGGAAGAAATACCTGTGAGGACGTTAATGTATACGCTGTACATACAGGGATTGAATCGGGTTCTCAGTGGCCCTTAAACGTGGATTTATTATTTAAGCGTTTAAAAGCCGTAGAGGCCGACGTACTTCTGGGTGTCGAGCGCACTAAATCCAAAGCAAAAAAAAAAACAACTTTTCTGTGTTTGTTTTATTCCGACCTTGGACTGTTAGCGGTGACATTTTATTTTCTTGTTTTGGGTTATATTTTTTGTGTGTGTATATATATATATATATTATATGCATATTAGTATTTTATATTTGTTCATTAGACACAAGTAGACGTGGTTGCCAATATTTAAGTGAAATGTTTTTGGTGGGTGCTTTGACGTTCGCGGGCCGCTGTAGTGACGTCTTCATATAATATAAATAATATATAATATATATATAAAATAATATAAACGGATTTCCCACAGGTAACTGGTTATTGGGACCAAATCAAAGCTCTGCAATAAGTATTTCTCTATCTGTTCCGATGGCCTAAACGTGAGATCGATTGCGTTGTGGGCGTTTAAAATGCTGATCGTTTGCCTTTCTTCCTATTCTAGGAAGATGAGAAATTTTTAACAGAGTTATTTGCACACCTCACAGACGAAGCTACGGTTGACGAGAAGAGGCAGGAGCTGGTAAGACGCCAAAGTATTCGCTTTACCACTAGAGGGGGCTACTGTGCAAGGGTGGGATTTACCGAACGGCCTCAGAGCTACATGATCGCTACGCTAGGGAGACTGCTGTGTCTGTTTTACATTAATTATATAAATTGTGTACGTTTCTGGTGCTCCCCACCTTTGCAGGTCATTTTGGCTGCTGTGATGCGTAGAATTGCCTAATCTGTGTCCCCTTTTCAGGTAAATTTTCTGAAGGAGTTCTGTGCGTTCTCCCAGACGTTACAACCTCAAAACAGAGACACGTTCTTCAAGACCTTGTCCAATATGGGCATTTTGCCAGCGCTGGAAGTGATTTTAGTGAGTTGGAATCCTGGTTTGTTTTTTTTTCCCGCTATTTAATAAGTAATCCGGTGATTTGGGTTTTATTGTTTTATTGGGACTGTTATTCAGCTTGTGGTTCGGTAACAAATTCATCGTATCCTCGTCTGGGGAAAACAGCAGCTTAAAGGGACCCTCCGAGCCCCATAAACCGTCACCAATGAAGAATGCGTATCGTCGTACTTTGTGACTACCTTAATATGCACGCTGTACATCCCACCAAATGTATATAATGGGCCATAGGCGTCCTACAGGATGAGGGGTAAACGCTTTGTGGGCAGCTCTGGATGAATAATGCTATACGGTCCCTGTTTGTTGCTTTCAGGGCATGGATGACACGCAGGTCCGAAGTGCAGCCACGGATATTTTTTCTTACTTGGTTGAATATAATCCCTCCATGGTGCGAGAGTTTGTCATGCAGGAGTCTCAGCAGAACGATGATGTAAGTTACGATCCTCCCGGTAATCGCTGCCCCCGCTTTCGCCGGACTTGACTTCTTTTTATCGTATTAAACGTCTGCTGGTGGCCTGCTCCCTTTTTGTGTTCTTTTTCTCATACTCGTATGTAACCGAGCCGGTTTGTCCCGTCCACAGGATATATTGCTGATAAATCTCATCATAGAACATATGATTTGTGACACGGATCCTGAACTCGGTGGTGCTGTACAACTCACAGGACTTCTCCGAACGCTGGTTGACCCGGAGAACATGCTGGCGACAACCAGTGTGAGTGACCCCTTCAGACTGTCTATCGCTGAAAGCCACGTGGATTATGTGTTTTGCCTCTCTCTATACTGTGCTGGTCTCTAAACATGCCTTGTGATGTCGCAGTGTAACATTGTATCCTTTCGGAATATACTTAATTACCACACAGCACCGTACATTGTATCTCCTCATACCCATAATCGCTAATGCTTTTCTTTGGCAATTATATAAGGCTTTCTTTGTGCCATAAAGTTCTTTCGAGTCATTTTGAATACGTCTGTCAATCTTTTGAACGAGTTAATTAACCAAAACGATCGTATTTTATTAGAAAACGGAGAAGACGGAGTTCCTGGGTTTCTTCTACAAACACTGCATGCACGTGCTCACCGCGCCGTTACTGGCCAACACCACGGAGGAGAAGCCCAGCAAAGGTTAGCATGGAGGCTCCTGTCAGTTTAACTGTTTTTGGGGTATTCACGCCGTGTCTGGGCGCCGGTGGTTTATTTTATCTTGTTTTTTGGCAAATTGTTTGTTTGCGACCGGAATGCCGTGAGGTGTGAGTGTGGACTCGACTTCCGTTACCCAGAGGAAGCGATGCTTTGTCTTTGGGCAAAGCTCGAACCCTTTTGAGTCTTCTCTGTATAATAACTCGTCGTCTTTCGTGGCAGATGATTTTCAGACAGCCCAGCTGCTGGCGTTGATCTTGGAACTGCTGACCTTCTGTGTGGAGCATCATACCTACCATATAAAAAATTACATCATCAACAAGGACATCTTGCGCAGAGTGCTCGTTCTCATGTCTTCCGTGCATTCTTTCCTGGCCTTATGTGAGTAAAACAGCTGCCTAATTCATATTAAACGTCTGGGGCGATTACGATGAAGTGCCAGCTTTCCGCAGCCTTTCCACCGGACTCTGTACAGCCCGAGCCGTCATGGGATTGTGGGTTTTCCTTATAAAATCTTGTAAATCCAGTCTGGGGTTTTATTAAATGGTTAATATATTTCTAAAGACAAATTCCGACACCTTTTAATAGCGAATGTACTGTGAAACCTTCCGTTTCCTATGGAAAATTGTACTTTTCTAACTGATGCCATGTGACCTTTCTATAAAAGTGCAAAATAAACTCTTAAATTCAGTTGTTGAGGGTTTAATTTATTTATTGTGAATGCTTCTAGGTGCTCTTCGATTTATGAGGAAGATCGTGGGCCTGAAGGACGAATTCTACAATCGGTACATTGTGAAGAGTTTCTTGTTTGAACCTGTGGTCAAGGCCTTTCTCAACAACGGCTCCCGATACAATCTCCTGAACTCCGCCATCATAGAAATCTTTGAATATGTCCGCGTGGTGAGTGTGGTCTCTTGCATTTGATTATTTGCTTCCAAAGGGCGTTTAAAACCCCCCTCTACCCTCTCTTTAAATCCCGTGGACGCTTGGGGCATGCGCAGCGCTGTTCATTCTAATTGTCGAAGTTCCGTAAACCAAACCCGGATGTAACGCGTACCTTTTGCCTTTTTTTTTTTCCTGACAGGAAGATATAAAATCATTAACATCCCACATCATCGAAAATTACTGGAAAGCTCTGGAGGACATCGATTACGTGCAGACTTTCAAAGGACTTAAACTACGCTACGATCAGCAAAGGGAGAGACAAGATAATCCTAAACTTGACAGGTAAATAAACCTCCGTCGGTCCCTGTGTTCTCCCCGCCTGCCCTTCTCAGCGCATCTCGTCATATTCCGACTCCTTTAAGCAATGACTTGTTCTAGGACAGCTCTTTAAAGCCTGGGATAACCTTCTTGTCTTCCTCCTTGCCTGTCAGTGGTTTTGTTTATGCCCAGACTGTAGACCTCGGTGCTGGGAATGGTCAGATACTATTGATTTATTACTACTAGTGATTTATTACTACTAGTGATTTATTACTACTAGTGATTTATTACTACTAGTGATTTACTACTACTAGTGATTTATTACTAGTGAATTATCCCGTTCCAGGCAGCAGTTTGGTCTTTTAGCGGACCTCATTCGGTGGAAACGATGATATCAGCACTTGGTGGTTTCACAGACTGTGGTTTCAATGTTTTACCAGGACCTGTAGTTGCAGGGGCTTTAAGAGTTTACCCACGCTCATGGTTCTTGTTCCGTGAACCTGTTGGGTGTTATCTCGTCTCCCGAGCCCGTCGGGTGTTATCTCGTCTCCCGAGCCCGTCGGGTGTTATCTCGTCTCCTGAGCCCGGCGGGCGTTATCTCGTCTCCCGAGCCCGCCGGGCGTTATCTCGTCTCCCGAGCCCGTCGGGCGTTATCTCGTCTCCTGAGCCCGTCGGGTGTTATCTCGTCTCCCGAACCTGTCGGGTGTTATCTCGTCTCCCGAGCCCGGCGGGCGTTATCTCGTCTCCCGAGCCCGTCGGGCGTTATCTCGTCTCCTGAGCCCGTCGGGCGTTCCCTCGTCTCCTGAGCCCGTCGGGCGTTATCTCGTCTCCCAAGCCCATCGGGCGTTATCTCGTCTCCCGAGCCCGTCGGGCGTTATCTCGTCTCCTGAGCCCGTCGGGCGTTCCCTCGTCTCCTGAGCCCGTCGGGCGTTATCTCGTCTCCCAAGCCCATCGGGCGTTATCTCGTCTCCCGAGCCCGTCGGGCGTTATCTCATCTCCTGTTACTCCTTTTGTAGAAAAATAAAAAAAAAAAAATCCCTGGTTATTACTGGAAAATTATTTAGAGTGAACTGCAAGTAGAATGCCAGCCAGTTGGAAATATTACTGACGTGACGATCAATCTCTTCCTCTGCAGCATGAGATCCATCCTCCGGAATCACAGGTACCGAAGAGACGCTCGTTCTTTGGAAGACGAAGAAGAGATGTGGTTTAACACGGATGAGGATGATTTAGAAGATACAGAACCAGTGGTGCTTCCCTCAGACAAAATAAAGAATAACGATGATCTGATGGATCCTATAAGCAAATTCATGGAAAGAAAGAAATGTAAGTCTAGAGATGCAGGGCCAGGCAGTCAGTGCGTACATCAGCCGCTTCTTTTTCGGTTTAGATTATATTTTCCTAAATACGAAATAAGTATGGTTTAACGGAACAGCCTGGGTTGGGAAGCAGAAGCTGGGATCGCTGGCTCACGTTGCGGGTATTTTGTTGGCCGGGTGAGATCCGTGCGATGTCCGCGCGGTGCGATGATATAAAGCAAGGCGCAGGTCACCGACGTTCTCTTCTTGTGACTTTCAGTAAAAGAGACTGAAGAGAAAGAGGTCATTCTGAAGACCAACCTCTCCGGCCGCCAGAATCCAAGCTTTAAGCTTTCGTTTTCCGGGGCAGCCAAGACGAACCTCACCAGCCAATCAGCAGCGAGCGCCCTGCCCGGGTCTCCCACGTCCCCCGGATCCCCAGGTTCTCCCGGATCTCCAGGGTCTATTTCCAAAAGCACATCTCAGACGACAGCTATTACCACAAAGGTAACTATTCCCACAAGCCGACTCTAGGGGGGGGGGTTCGGAACCAGGTGGGGGGGGTATATTATCATCTAGATATACGTTGATTTAAACTAGAAGAAATGTGCAGCTCCCTACACTAAAAATTCACTGGGAACGGGCTTGGTGGTAAAAGACGTTTTAATCCCCCTTGTCTGTAATTCAGCTGCAGACTGCCAGGGGTTGGGCATGCGCGGGGCACTCATGCCGTCTTTGTTCTCAGGGAGGTCTCGTAGGACTCGTGGATTATCCAGACGATGACGAGGAAGATGACGATACGGACGAAGAGGAGAAGGAAGAGACTCTACCGATCGCAAAGAAGGCAAGGCTTGGCTCTTAATACCAGCAACAGCTCTGACAACTCCCGTCGAGACTCGCTGTCCGATCTCCGGCAAACACCGAAAACACACAGATCTCACCCCAGTTCTGCGAGCAAATTTGACACAAACCAACGCGTAGATTTCTGCTCATCAAGTGCCAATTCCAAGGAGCACGAGGAGAGAGGGAGGTATCGAACGAAAGGACCGAAGCCTTTGTACTCTCCCGGTTTAGACCACACTTTGCCCTTTTCTCAGGGAAGGAAAAAAAAAAAAAAAACGTAAATAAATAATAATAAAAAACAAAAAAAAAGCCAACGGGGCAGGAGTTTGTCAGTGAACTCTGGATTGGCTGGTCGGGTGCTCCAATCAGATGATGCGTAACAGAGGAGAGGTTCCGGAACGCCATTCAGAAGAGGATTTTTGTGCAGCTACGGTGGATGCCAGCACTTCTCTTTGGGTGGAATATTTCTGCCTTTGGGGATTCACACATCCTGAACATTTTCTCATTGCCACAACACGTTTTAAAATCCTCGCTGGGGAGGGACAATTAGAACGTTTTTTGCCCCCTTTATGTTTTTGGGTTTTTCTTTTTTTTTTTTTTTTAATAAAAAATTGTCTCCCTCACGCCCTTAAAACTGCAGATTTCTTTTGGAGGTGTCGGGGTAATTCTCCAGCCCCCCTTAATTAAAGATTGAGTGGAATTCTAGATCTGGTCATTTGGTGTCATGATTTTTACAATAATTTTTTTTAATTATTATTTCTGTCTGCCCCGAGTGTATGCTGAGTCGTTGGATATATTTGGGACCATTAAATTTTTTTCCATGTAATATAATAACTGTTGTGATGGTTACCTGCTTTGTGTTTCTAGCTCCCAGTGTCGGAATTCTCACTTCTTTTTTTTAGTTGGATTTGTTGTTTAGTGTTGAAGGTTCTATTAGGAAATGTAAAATTCTGAAATTACAAAACTATTTAAAAAAAAAAAAAATGTCATTTTCTGTTATGGGCCTTTCTCGATGTGTCAGGTTTAAGCTTTTTATTAAAATATTTTCTTACTGGCCTAGAATTCCTCCTTGTAGGAATACGTTATGGCATGTGCCCAGGTGTTACATTTGGTCTTTATCTCCCCCAAAAAGTTTAGAAGTACAACATCCTAAAATCACCGCAGAAGAGTTAAGAGCCGCAGCTTTCAGTATTAAAATAAATCTTTAAATTATCCCAAAATAGGTACGGAATCAGTCGGGAAATGTGTTCTAGAAACAAGACGTCTTATTAGAGGGGCGAACATGGTGCTAAAATATTTATTGATCCCTTTGCAGAAATGTTAACGGTCCGTTGATCGATGTAAGATTTTCTTTTGCTTTTAATTAGGCCGACGCGTATAACGACCGCGACCTGCCTGGGTCCCAAATACGAGGTTTGTAAACCACAAAACTCTCCAAATTTAGTTACGTTAAGAAGAAAAAAAAAAAAACAAACCGGCGAAGTCCTGAGTCTAGACGGGCAATCTAGAATGTGAAGGGTTTCTCATTATTTTTTGCCGCTGTGCAGCTGACGAGTGTTTTATGTGTTTTGTTACTATTAAATAAAAACGATTCTACGCATTTGCACAAAAAACAGAAGTATTTAAGGTTCCTTTGAAGAAAAAGCACAAATTTATAAATAAATGGGGCTGTACGTAAAGCGTTAGTCGTCGGGGAGCTGCGGCCGGTCCGGATCGAGTACTTTCCTGCCGCGTTCGTCAGATGTCTATCCCGCGATTCCGCGTACGATCCGCTCCGGAGAGGCTCTGTATGGGGAAATAAAAGTGGTGAATGGCTGCGTTAAGCGGTTTGGGGGGCTGATGAACCAGCCGTGAACTCACAGCCTCTTCCGTGCGTCGAGGAGGCCGGTACTCTCCTGCCCGTCGGCCGCGCTTCCCCGCGCATGGACTGTAAATAAGAAAGGCGTCTGGCCTCCCCCTCCGCATTGTCTTCAGGGAGCTGTTTGTAGGGGTTGCTAGGAGAAGGCTTGGGAGACGTGAATTATTCACTCAACCGGCCAACGGAAAAAAAAACACTCGGCGACTTTTATTTCTTATGCAAACTTCTAGAGAAGAGATAGAAACCTCTTCGCGGCGTCTGGTTTGTTGTCTGTTTTTTTTTTCCCGCGTTGCGCTGCTCTGTCTGATGTCATTTTAACTTAAAACGAGAAACCCTCCAAATTTAGTTTTGAAGCGTCCAATCGCTTTGAAGTATTTTATTCTGCGTCTCACGGCGTTCCGGGTCAATGCAGAGGATTCTGGGCACGCAAACCAGAAAAAAAATGTTACAATCCATACTTTATGGACATGCCGGCAGAATACGGGTTTAAGCCGCAACAAATATACATTTTAAAGTTTCAAATTTGGATTAAAGTCACCTGCCCCTGACCTCCAGGAGGTGATTCCCTATCTTGGGAGATGTGTTGTGAGTTTGTAGGCAGATTATTGGGCGGTGGTTTCTAGATTAAAGTTGGCTGTCTCTAACTGTAGAGGGTGGTTGATAAATGGAACAGCCACCTGGCAGTGGTGGTAGAGGGTAATACAGTGAGGGTATTAAGCATGCATGGGATAGGCATACGGCTCCTGAATCTAAGACGAGACCAACGACTGATTAAGGATTGAGTCTTTACAGCAGGAGGAACGGGTGACTAGACGGGGGCCGGATGGGAGCCGATCCGGCAGCGGGTTTTTGTCTCTGGCAGATGTTAAATTCTCTATTGAGCAAAATACCAGCGATGAGGGTGACGCTTTTCAGCTCTTATAAGTTAAAACCTTTAAAACTATAGCAGCTCCACATGCTCTGTGAATCCTTAATGTGGCCGCTAGATGGCGCCAGAGCTTTCTCAATGGAGTTCAAACAATGGCTGATTGTTACATTGAGTCCCACAGCAGAAACATTAAAATCAACGTCAACCGAAAGGATATCTTTATCTTAAAATCAGCCGATTTATCTGTTAAGTGTTTCTTCAATTTAGCCTTGAATATGTTCTGGAGTGCACTGAGGTGGTAGTCGATAAGTGCAACAGCCTCCCAGCAGAGGTGGTAGCGGGTAATACAGTGAGGGTATTAAACATGCATGGGATAGACATACGGCTCCTGAATCTAAGACGAGGCCAACGACTGATTAAGGTTTGAGTCGTTACAGCGGGAGAAACGGGCGACTAGACGGGGGCCGGATGGGGCCGATCTGCTGGGGGTTCTCTCCTGCTCTATTAAATGTGTTAAGCAGACCGTCTCGTCCTCCTTCCGCTGCGGTTATCGTTGAAGCGCCGGAGTGAACTCCACGCGGGGTATAAAGTTTCACTCGCTGGAGGCTTTAACGCGATATCCTTATCCTGCGATGAGGCCCCCCCCCCGGATGTATCTTATTGGAAGCGTCCTGCCTGCCCTTTACGATTAATATTATTGTTATTGTTGTTTTTGCTGTTATTAGCGTTATTATTTTTATTGTTGTTATTTGTTTGTACGCAGTGCAGACGTCTCAGTTGCTGGCCGCCCGGTTTTATGGGCCGTTTAATGAGAATTCGGGACCTGATTTCCAAGCGTTGATATTTTTGGAATCGCACAAAGTTTCGGTAACAACGGCAGCCGTTCCGGTGACCCCCGCGAGGAATTCCCACATGCCGTGCGGGCCGGGGGCAAAGGCTTCTGGGATGGCGATGGCTGAATGGGCTGCAGCTGGAATTACCCCCCCGACCCCACAGATCGGCCGCAAACAATAGCCCCGGAGCACGAGGGCAAACAATGCGACGGCTGCCGGTCCCGTCACGAGGAATTCCCTCCATCCCTCCTTAACCCTGTGTGTGCCAGAGACTTCCTTAACACGGTGCAACTCGGTGGGTTTATAACAGGGGGGTAATAAGGCATCACTGGTGCAGCATCGCATACCCCGACCTAGAAAGACATTATGTTTTGGTGGTAGATGCCCCCTTACCCCCCCAATCGTGCCCCTCTGCCCCCCGTTTCCAGGCCGGGTAACTCGGTTATACTCGGATGCCGTTCTGAGCGGACGTATAATCCCCGCCGTTCTCTCCCACGCAGCGGCGATAATTACTGCTTCAGAGAAAATGTACGATCTCTTCCTAATTTCAAGTTACAGCCGGATCGGCCCCAGCCGGCCCCCCGCCTAATCTGCCTTCTTCTCCTTAATCAGTCGTTGGTCTCGTCTTAGATTCAGGAGCCGTATGTCTAATAAATATAATAATAAATATAATAGTTAATAAATACATCTAATAATAAATCTAATAATAATAAATATAATAGTAATAAATAATAATAATAATAATAATAATAATGGGCTGGTGGGGTCGCCCTGGGTCACCCCTCTCGGGCACGTGGACTTGCTGGGGACAGGTGCAGCGGACAGTACCCCCCGGCACAGCCCAGCCCAGCCAGTCCCTGCCTCTGATTGGTGCATGCCGTACCCTCCCCGCCTCTCCGACCCTCCCATTGGCTGCCAGCTGTACCCGTTGTGTCCCCAGGGGCCGCTGGCTCATTTTCAGCTACCTGTAGTGAGCGCGGGGGCCCCTGAGCTGAGGCCTGCAGCAAACCCTGTGCATTACCACCCACCCCAGGAGGCTGATCCATGCATCTCTTCCCATGTGCTTCACTTCCCTGAGGAGTTAGAGGGGAGTCTGGGTGAGAGGAGGAGGGGTGAAGGTTTGCCCCTGCCCCCCCCCCCCCCGCAGAGATCTGCCTCATTGTTCAGCTCGTAGCGAACCGAGAGCCTCGCACAGCGCAGCGCACACTATGGCACTCTGAGCACTCTCAGCCAGCAGCCCCCGGGACACAATGGATATCACCGCGTCCCAGCTCCTGGACCTGTTCCTAGACAGCCCCCTGGTGACCTGGGTGAGTCCCGAGTGAGGGGGAGGGGTTTGGGGTCCCGGTACTCGGTACGCGGTACTCGGGGTAGTAGAGGCTGGTGCGTCTACCCCTTCCCGGAAGCCAAACCTGCGCTTTCTTTACACCCCTTACAGAACTCAAAGGGTTAAAACTGCAAGACCCCCTCCAGTAACCTGCCCCTCATAACCCCCCCCCAGTAACCCGCCCTCATAGACCCCCCCCCAGTAACCTGCCCCTCAGAGACTCCCCCCCCCCATCTCCCGCCAGACCACCTGCTGCGCCCACTGTTTGTTATTTAAATGAAGGAGACTCTTTTTGCCCCCCCGCCCCCCGCTTGGGGTAATTAATGACTTCAAATCCTGCTTTTAGTTTTTTGTTTTTTTACTTGAATAAAACTTTTTGTTGCTTCTGCTCTTAGAACTAAAGGCTCTACCCCCCCCGTGTCCCATATATTCCCCCCCCGTGTCCCATATATTCCCCCCCCCGTGTCCCATATATTCCCCCCCCCGTGTCCCATATATTCCCCCCCCCGTGTCCCATATATCCCCCCCCCGTGTCCCATATATCCCCCCCCGTGTCCCATATATCCCCCCGTGTCCCATATATTCCCCCCCCGTGTCCCATATATTCCCTCCCCCCGTGTCCCATATATTCCCTCCCCCCGTGTCCCATATATCCGTGTCCCATATACTTCCCCCCCCGTGTCCCATATACTTCCCCCCGTGTCCCATATACTCCCCCCCCCGTGTCCCATATACTTCCCCCCGTGTCCCATATATCCCCCCCCGTGTCCCATATACTTCCCCCCCGTGTCCCATATACTTCCCCCCCGTGTCCCATATACTTCCCCCCCGTGTCCCATATATTCCCCCCTGTGTCCCATATATTCCCCCCCGTGTCCCATATATTCCCCCCCGTGTCCCATATATTCCCCCCCGTGTCCCATATACTTCCCCCCCGTGTCCCATATACTCCCCCCCTGTGTCCCATATACCCCCCCGTGTCCCATATATCCCATAATCAGGAGTCGAGCTTTTCTGAGGTTTCATAAACCCCCCCCAGGAAGGAAGCGATCGTTGATCGTTTGTACGCCGGCTTTATGAGGTTTCTTTAATGCTGACGCTTTTTTTTGGGCCTTAATAATGTGAGCTGGCATCACAAGAGTTAAATCAACCCGTCCGAAGTGCGTTTACGGGGGGGGCAGTCATATTATATACATTTTACTCAAATCTTCACAGTCTCTTTTTTAACATTTTTTTGCCCCGTCGTTACTCCTCGTCTTCAGTCCTGGCCCCCAGTATAAACCCAGGGGGGCCACGGGTCGGGTCTCAAAACCGAGCCAAAAAAGAAAACAAAACATAAAGTTACATAAAAGTTTGAGAGCTCGGAGGTCTCTTCTTCGGATGGGATGAAAAGCGCTGCTGGACACATGGAGGGAGACGGTGACAGAATACCGACGTGGCCCTAAACGTCTGAAGGGCCGCGGTGTATAGAATGATTATTATTGGTATATATAGCGCCGGCAGAGGCCGCGGTGCTGTACTCGGTGTATAGAATGGTGATTATTGGTATATATAGCGCCGGCAGAGGCCGCGGTGCTGTACGCGGTGTATAGAATGGTTATTGTTGGTATATATAGCGCCGGCAGAGGCCGCGGTGATGTACGCGGTGTATAGAATGGTTATTATTGGTATATATAGTGCCGGCAGAGGCCGCGGTGCTGTACTCGGTGTATAGAATGGTGATTATTGGTATATATAGCGCCGGCAGAGGCCGCGGTGCTGTACTCGGTGTATAGAATGATTATTGGTATATATAGCGCCGGCAGAGGCCGCGGTGCTGTACGCAGTGTATAGAATGGTGATTATTGGTATATATAGCGCCGGCAGAGGCCGCGGTGCTGTACGCGGTGTATAGAATGGTTATTGTTGGTATATATAGCGCCGGCAGAGGCCGCGGTGCTGTACGCGGTGTATAGAATGGTTATTATTGGTGTATATAGCGCCGGCAGAGGCCGCGGTGCTGTACGCAGTGTATAGAATGATTATTGGTATATATAGCGCCGGCAGAGGCCGCGGTGCTGTACGCGGTGTATAGAATGGTTATTGTTGGTGTATATATAGCGCCGGCAGAGGCCGCGGTGCTGTACGCGGTGTATAGAATGATTGTGATTGGTATATATAGCGCCGGCAGAGGCCGCGGTGCTGTACGCGGTGTATAGAATGGTTATTGTTGGTGTATATAGCGCCGGCAGAGGCCGCGGTGCTGTACGCGGTGTATAGAATGGTTATTATTGGTATGTGTAGCGCCGGCAGAGGCCGCGGTGCTGTACGCAGTGTATAGAATGGTGATTATTGGTATATATAGTGCTGGCAGAGGCCGCGGTGCTGTACGCGGTGTATAGAATGGTTATTATTGGTATATATAGTGCTGGCAGATGCCGCGGTGCTGTACTCGGTGTATAGAATGGTGATTATTGGTATATATAGCGCCGGCAGAGGCCGCGGTGCTGTACGCGGTGTATAGAATGGTTATTGTTGGTATATATAGCGCCGGCAGAGGCCGCGGTGCTGTACGCGGTGTATAGAATGGTTATTATTGGTATATATAGTGCCGGCAGAGGCCGCGGTGCTGTACTCGGTGTATAGAATGGTGATTATTGGTATATATAGCGCCGGCAGAGGCCGCGGTGCTGTACGCAGTGTATAGAATGGTGATTATTGGTATATATAGCGCCGGCAGAGGCCGCGGTGCTGTACGCGGTGTATAGAATGGTTATTGTTGGTATATATAGCGCCGGCAGAGGCCGCGGTGCTGTACGCGGTGTATAGAATGGTTATTATTGGTGTATATAGCGCCGGCAGAGGCCGCGGTGCTGTACGCAGTGTATAGAATGATTATTGGTATATATAGCGCCGGCAGAGGCCGCGGTGCTGTACGCGGTGTATAGAATGGTTATTGTTGGTGTATATATAGCGCCGGCAGAGGCCGCGGTGCTGTACGCGGTGTATAGAATGATTGTGATTGGTATATATAGCGCCGGCAGAGGCCGCGGTGCTGTACGCGGTGTATAGAATGGTTATTGTTGGTGTATATAGCGCCGGCAGAGGCCGCGGTGCTGTACGCGGTGTATAGAATGGTTATTATTGGTATATGTAGCGCCGGCAGAGGCCGCGGTGCTGTACGCGGTGTATAGAATGGTGATTATTGGTATATAAAGCGCCGGCAGAGGCCGCGGTGCTGTACGCAGTGTATAGAATGGTGATTATTGGTATATAAAGCGCCGGCAGAGGCCGCGGTGCTGTACGCGGTGTATAGAATGGTGATTATTGGTATATATAGCGCCGGCAGAGGCCGCGGTGCTGTACGCGGTGTATAGAATGGTTATTATTGGTGTATATAGCGCCGGCAGAGGCCGCGGTGCTGTACTCGGTGTATAGAATGGTTATTATTGGTATATATAGCGCCGGCAGAGGCCGCGGTGCTGTACGCGGTGTATAGAATGGTTATTATTGGTATATATAGCGCCGGCAGAGGCCGCGGTGCTGTACTCGGTGTATAGAATGGTGATTATTGGTATATATAGCGCCGGCAGAGGCCACGGTGCTGTACGCGGTGTATAGAATGGTGATTATTGGTATATATAGCGCCGGCAGAGGCCGCGGTGCTGTACTCGGTGTATAGAATGGTGATTATTGGTATATATAGCGCCGGCAGAGGCCACGGTGCTGTACGCGGTGTATAGAATGGTTATTATTGGTGTATATAGCGCCGGCAGAGGCCGCGGTGCTGTACTCGGTGTATAGAATGGTTATTATTGGTATATATAGCGCCGGCAGAGGCCACGGTGCTGTACGCGGTGTATAGAATGGTGATTATTGGTGTATATAGCGCCGGCAGAGGCCGCGGTGCTGTACGTGGTGTATAGAATGATTGTTATTGGTATATATAGTGCCGGCAGAGGCCGCGGCGCTGTACGCGGTGTATAGAATGGTGATTATTGGGAGGACCCTTCGCTCGCCGCTCTGACGGGGTCTCTGTTTCCGCAGGTGAAGACGTTCGGCCCCTGCGGCGGGGAGAATGACACGAAGCTGGACACGTACATGGAGCTGGTGGACGGGGTGTTCCTGAATAAAATCATGCTGCAGATGTGAGTACCGAGCCGTGTCGCGTGTTATTAGCGTGTAAACTCGCATGTTTCTGTAGCGCCATCACACGCTGCAGCGCAGTACAATATGACTCGGCCCGTACACCACGTGGTAAAGGTATATTTTTATCTGTTAACCACATCCTCTCCGCGTGAGGAACGCGCCGTGCGCCGCCCCCCGGGGTATTCGCTCGCACCCAGGGGCTCTTCTGACAGTATGCAATCTGTCGTTTTGTACATTGTTACAGAATATGACGGTGCTATAGCGATGATTCTGAGTCACCTGTGGTTAAGCAGCCTGTGATCTTCTTAATTGTGCGATTCGCAGCTGGCGCGTCCCTCGTGGGAATAATGCAGTTCCTGCGGCATCGCCATGGAGATAATTACCCCCCCCCGGGGTATGTTATGAGTGAATTATCTTTAAAAACAAGCAGGGGTATTAGGCTGATTGGGGTTGATCACGTTGTGGATACAGGGCGTGGATACCCGGTCGCCGGTGGCATTTTAGGTGCGGAATAAAATCATGGTACATTGTGTCCGCTCTGAGGCCCGTCGGGCCGGGCAGTAGACTGTCCCTTTAAGGTCCTTGGAACTAAAACAATTGCCCACAGACTGGGGGGGGGGGGTGAAGCCCCGGGGCAGGACCGCAGCCACAATAAAGCGGGGGAAGGGTAACTCATGAAAATGAACTTTGTGGCCCGTGACAATTAAGTCTTTCCGGCAACAACTATCAACAAAGCGAAACTTTACTTGGTTAACAGGTTGTTTCTGGGAAAGGTTTGCCAACTGGACTAGGAACGATGTTTCTTTACTGAGATGGTGGTAGATAAGGGGAACAGCCTCCCAGCAGAAGTGGTAGAGGGTAATACAGTGAGGGTATTAAACATGCATGGGATAGACATCTAAGACGAGACCAACGACTGATTAAAGGAAAAACGGGCGACTAGACGGGGGCCAGATGGGGCCGATCTGCTGCATTAACCTGTTACTGGATGAACTGGTCGCTCCCAGTTAGTGTTTCAGAGACCTGTTAAGGTTTCCGCATGAATTGGCGAATCGCGGCTCGCTGTAGCGAGGAGGGGAATGATTGGCTCTCTAATTTCAGATGGGGGGGCAGTAGACGGGGGGGGGGGGTGGAGTAGCCTCTAGATATATCCTCCTTCCAGCTGAGTATTTTTGGACGATGCCGTCTCGGCTGGACTGCTATCCCATGTCTGGGTTTGACCTTCGCTCCTCCCTCTGAAGGAGTGACCTCCTTGGCTTTAATTCACCTTTTTTGGGGGGGCTTCCGATGACCTTTAGGGGTTTAGCGAGCAGCTGCGTGTTTGGGGGGAGGCACCGGCCGTAAATCCCATTGTTGACTGAGCTGTTGTAACGTCTCTCGGGGGTCTCCTTACAGAGATTCCTGAACAGCTGAGCGTGAAATGCCCCGGCCCTCGATAATCTGCGAGCCACAAGCAGCTAGTTAGGGGGATTAGTGAATTCCACGGAGCAAAGGGGCAAAAACCTAGACCGAGAAAAAAAATCCCGTTGTACATCGCCGCGGAATATGATGGCGCCAAATAAATAATGCGAGAGGCAGAAATCTCACTTTGTACGTCGTGAGTCCTCTGAGATCACCGTATTCGTTATTTGGAGACGTTATTTGTTTCCTGTTGTTTGTGTGTTTTTGGTTTCTATGGCGACATCCTATCAGTGTCTGCCTTTGTGTCACATGACAAGCATTCCCTGCAAAAATGAGAAATGAGTAAAAAAAAAAATGTATATAATGAAAGGAATTATTTCTGGGAGGGGGTTGCGGGGGGGGTTGGGAGTCCGGCGGGACGCGGGGTAATTCGCAGCAGCTTTAAAATACGGCGAAAAAGTAAAACGTAGCGACTGCGTCACTTTAATCCGGGGGGCATCGTAGTTACTTCGTGTATTAATATGGAATAATAATGCCCCCCGAAAGAATCTTGGAGCAAAATAGTGAAAGTGGAGCAATCCCCAGAAACATTCCATCGGTTGCCATGGCGACTGCTCCACTTCACACCAGAATTGTAAGAGCGCAGTTTTTGGTTCTTTTATAGCTCTGGGGGGTCTTTAGTAGTTTTTTTAAACTGGCTTTGTTTCCCGCAGAGACCCCCGACCGTCCAACCAGCGCGTTAACAAACACGTGAATAATGATGTCATCCTGCGTGTTCAGAACCTGACCATCCTGGTGAGACACGTGAAGGCCTACTACCAGGTGAGGCACCGTCCTGCGCATGCTCTCCAGCCCCCTCCCCCCGGCCAGCGTGCGCAGTCTGTCACGGGACCCCCTCCGCAGTCCCTCTCCCTGTTGTGAATGAGGTTATAGTTTTGGGGTCCTCCGGTGCCGCTCCGCGTTCTGTTTTCCGACTCGGTGAAGCGTTTCCATATTGTTAATGGCTTTATTTTTTAAGAAAGCAATAACAGGAAGTTTCCGTGGTTACCGTTTCCTGCGTCGCGCAGGCAGCTCGTTGTGTGTTCGGGACAATCGGATTCTAATGTCATAAATCACTTCCCCCGTTGTACAGCGCTGCGGAATATGATGGCGCTATATTATTAATACATAATGGGACGCAGCTCTGATACATTGTATACACTGATTCATATTCTATAGAGCGAGGCGTTGTGTGATTATTGTTACATTGTGTATAGAGCGATGTGTGTGATTATTGTTACATTGTGTATAGAGCGATGCGTAGTGTGTGTGATTATTGTTACATTGTGTATAGAGCGATGTGTGTGTATATTGTTACATTGTATATGTATTGTTACGTTGTGTGTGTATATTGTTATTGTTAAATGTGTATATATTATAGTTAACCCTTTCATAACGCTGTATGTCACACTGGTTTATCTTGACGTTCTGTAAAGGGATTTATTGAAGCTGCTAGATTGTAAGCTCAGTGGGCTAGGTTGTAGCTAACACATCATTTCTAGTAAAGTAAAGGCTGTGAGGATGCGTCCCCAGCGCATGTCCTCTGGGCTTTTAACCCCCTGGGATCCTCTCTGTAGTAAACAAAGTGTTGTGAGGATTCCCGGGAGATCGGCCTGAGATCCGTCGATCACCATATTAACTCCTTCCCTGCCGGGGAGAATTACATTATTTTTGTGGATTGTTGTCTGGGGGTTCCCAGAACAGATAATTTTTGGACAGTGTTAGTCGGCCCGGCTGTCCTGGATCAATGAGCTGACTATCTAATCACGGCCTGATGTATGAGCTGCGTGGGCTCAGGCACTATATATATATATACGGTATATATTCTTATAATACATCTCATTTTATGTAGTACCAGACCTCCTCCTCCTGGCTGGCCGTTTATGTGTAAATAGTTGCGACTGGTGCAGGACTCAGGAGGAAGTTTGTATAAAGGATTAGGAATGAGCTCCGTCTGGGCAGCGGTATCCGTCGGCCTTGCTGCAGGAATCCCCACGGCTTGTGTAACTCGCTAAGGGAGGGGATTTATTGCCCCGCGTGATAATCAGGTCCTGTCCTTTGCCAAACTTCTGCCAGGAATTAGAGCCAAAGGTTTTGGAAAGTGTCGGATTCCAACCCGTTTCCTTCTAAACTACAAGAGTCACATCTGGGGGGGGGATCCAGAACCCGTCCCTCGGGGGGGGATCCAGAACGCGTCCCTGGGGGGGGGGAATCCAGAACCCGCCCCGGGGGGGACCCAGAAAAGTCCAGGATCATTGATTCCATCTGTTTGTAGATTAAACTCCTATCATCCTCAGCCAGGTCTGACTCACAGAATCTACGTGAAGCCGACCTGGTTTACTGGGTCAAAACTCCTGGAGTGATGCGGCGATACGGAGTGACATCGGCTTTAGAAACCTCAGAGGTCCCTCCTTTGCATGGACTTTTTTTTTTTTTAGATGGTGAACGCTGGTCGGCTAAAAGGAGCCACAGATGTCCCGCGTTAAATAACTGACATCTTATGGTGCGGCTTATAAATAGTCAGATGTGAGGTCATGCATTCCATGCCTCGAGGTATGACATCACTCTGAGCCGGGCCCCTACGGCAGCATAATATGATATAAGCAAAGGCTTCTGTTAAATAGATTGTAAGCTCACAAGCGCAGGCTCCGCCTCTGCTTCTGTAGCAGTCTTATTATGTATTAATGATGTCATTATTCATTATTTTCATCGTCCCCGATTGTAACGGCGCTACGGCCTCTGCTGGCGCTTTATAAATAAATGTAATGGGGAAACCGGCTAGCGGGGGGTTAACACCCCACTCATTCTGTGTCTTTTATGTAAATGAGAGAAGGGCCGCAAGGGGTTAATATTAAATATATAAGCCGCAGGTGGGCAGCATTTATTATTAATACCGATCTCCCGGGACTGAGCGAATGCTGCGCATGCGTATAAATGCGAGCTCCATGCGGTGGGGCCGACACCGGCTCGGCTCGGGGGTCTAGAGAATCCAGATTTTTTATAATTTGTAGGTTTTTTGGGGGGGATATTTGGACTTTTTTTGGAATTAATTTATTTTTGTGACATCATGCGACATATTTAAGTGACACGAATATTCGTGAAATCCCAAGGAGAGTTTGGATGTTGGTCCTCACCTTATCATATAAAGCTTTGGGGGGGGGGGTAGATAAGTGGAGCAGCCTCCCAGCAGAAGTGGTAGAGGGTAATACAGTTCACGGGATAGACATACGGCTCCTGAATCTAAAACAAGACCAACGACTGATTAAGGCAGACAAGCCGGGGCCGGATGGGGCCGATCTGCAGGCAGATTCTGTGCTTCTGTATGGCCTTTATTGATTTAACCCTTTGCGTTCCGAGGTTAACGAGCGTCTGTCACTCTCCCCTGTCACTCAGGGATCCTCTAATTACAGCTCGGCGTCCGGCCCTGCAAACGATCCGTATCCTTAGACAGTGAATCCGCTGCCCTGTCGTTTCCCTGAATAATTACCCCGGATTAAAGTCAGTCATTCCGTTGGGGCAGATTTGGGGGGGGCAGTTTATTGGCACCCGGTACCTATAGAAACCAGAGGCCGCGGTACACAGGAGCCGCTCGGCGCATGCGGCGGCTGCCGAGTCTCCTTCTGTTTGTGTCCCAAAGTTTGTTTTCAGTCTTAAGGAACAGTTGCTAGAGCCTTTAACCCTTACAGAGCTGGAACCAATCCGAATACCCGCTCCGCCCGGTGATAAATTTACGTCTAGATTTTAACCGATCTCCTGGAAAACTCGTAAAAACTAAAGAAAATTATAAAAAAGTAGCATAATAGCGTAGTTGTTACTGTTTTTAGATATTAATTTGTAAATAAACGGGTTTTAATTCCACGGCGGGATTTATTTCTATGATCTCAGCTTTGTGTGCGGCCCTTTGGAGCTTTATTTATATTTAATGCCCCCCCCAAAAAAATATGTGGCAAAGGTAGGGATTTTGGGGGGATTTATGGAAAATACCGCAATTACAGTTGCACAGGACTTAAGAGGTTAATTGAAGCTTTTAACCCCCGCAATGCCCGATGTGTCACTTTTAATTTGAGTGTCATCGATCATTTTAAATACCCGGCCGGGGGGGGGTTGTTGCCCCCGCTGTCCCGCCGTGTCCCCTGGCACCCGGAGCCCTGTTTGAAGGGCCGAATGATAATTGGCGTGGCAGCGTTAGCCGGTTAATCGCTCGTGGCTCGCAGCTGTCTCCGTGACAGATGGCCGTCTGCAAAGGGCCGTCGTTGGCTTCACCCGACGCGAGAAACTCGTTGGCAGAAGATCTTCGCGGAAAGCCGAACGACATTAAACGTTTTCCCGCCGGCCCATGAGAGAGGGTAACGACGGACGGACGGACGGACGGACAGACAGACGGGGGACTCCCGGGAGTTCTAGGCTTTCTAGATGCTTCATACTTTCCACCCACTCATTGGTCCGTTCTTATTTAACGGCCCGAAGCCCACGTCCTGGTTCTGTCCATCAGTCTGGGGGTCCAGGATGCAAGACCCTCAAACAATCCGCCCCCCCCCGTCACATCCAATCACAGGAGCCCCCGAAATATTCCTGCTGTGAGGCTGCGCAGGTACAGCTGCCGTCCACCATATTTCTTGATGGTTGATTATGTCGGAGCCCCCCGGGTCGGAGCCGGACCTGCGCAGGGTGGCAGTTCCCCGGATGAGTGCGGATAGTTGGGGTTTAGCGTCTCTCGATGCGTCATCGCAGCTTAAACAATCCTCCGATAAAAGAGACGCGGCTTCAGTTACAATCAGGTGCTCAGCTCCGTTGTGTTTTCTGTTTTTTGGGCCGATATAGAAAAAGGTATAAAATTACAAAAAGCTTTTGAGACCTCAGAGGTCTCTTCTTCAGACGGAAACCATCTCCGGTCCTGAAAACCTTTTCAGTGTTGTATTTTTTTTTTCTATATTCGCCCAATAAAAGGTAAATCTAGAACAATATCCACTTTCTCATCACAATGTATTTAACACAGAGGGGAGATGAAAGGGTTAAACGGAGTTAAGCCACTGGCGAAGGGGCATTAGGGGAAGGGAAGGGGCATTAAGGGCTTCGCCGCTGTCTGTATCTTCTGTATATTTTTGGACCTGGATTGTTAGGACGTTAAACAAATGCCCCCCCCCCCCGACCGTCTCTCTGGGCGTCAATAACCCCCGCTTTCCGTTTGGCATTTAATCCATATTTCCACTGCATTCAATTAGGACAGCGGATTTAACCCTCGGCGTTTGCCCCCCCCGGCAGCGCAGTCTGATGAGAGTCGTGAGAGGGGACAGAGAGGGGACAGGGGTGCAAAGAAATAAAGCCCCCCCCAGTATACCCTATTAGCCCTACCCAGGATCCGGAATCTGCCCTCTCCAAAGTGAGTGTATTAGCCCCTGTGGCAGTGAACGGGTTAAAAATGCCCCACAGCCCGTCCCTAATGCCATTTGTCACATTTGGTGAATGTCATTGTGTTGTTTTTTGGGCTGGGGGGGTTGCTGTCCTCGGCCGTCCCTCTGCAGGAGATCAACCACCCCCCCCATCTGCCCCTTACTCCCACCCTGATTGCCCCGTGTTGGTTTCCAGCCGGGACCCCCTTTGGTTCTGATTGTCGGCGGAGGACCCCCTCTGGCTCGTTATTGTAATTATTCCCGGATTGGGTCTGGAGGTAAAGCATGTCGGGTGTTAACCCTTTCGCGTCACGTTGGGGTCATTACCAGCCGTCTGCCCACCATCCTGTGAGCGCCGGGGGGTCCGTGGGAACCGGCAGGCGCTGGTGAGAGATTTTCGACCTCCTGTTGGTTTTGTCGCCAGTGGTAACAAAATTGTTAACGCGTTCTTACCCCTGTAATACCCCGGAGGCAGGGATCGTCGCCATGCACCAGCCTCGCTGCCCCCCGCGCTCCCCCGACACTGAAACGGGGGAAATCTGACAATATTCGCTGTTTTAGGGGAACGTCGTATAATTAACGCTCCCCGGTAGAACCTTCTGGATTTATATTAAAAACACAGCCTGAATATACAGAATCTGCCCCCCCCCGGGCTTTAACTGAGATTACCTTCTGCCGGGGGCACTTCAGGCACTCGCATCCCAAGCTGTCGTCCGAGTCCTGCTCCGGTTATAAATTTGGCTTTTTAATATTAAAATGTTTATGAAAACGAATGTTTTAGTGATGCTAAAAAGGGACGGCAATAATAATTATTGTATTAATAGTCCTTTTGTACTGATTTTGCCCCGTTACCATGTAATTCTGCCCCTCACCCCCGTGGCACGGAGCTGGACTCTCTGGCCCCCGCCGGCCCTCTGTTTATATAAAGGGGATCGGCCGGCAGGTTTTTCGTTGCGCAAGAAGCCGGGAATAAAAGCTGCGATGGATGCGGTAAAACAGGTTCCCGTCTGCAAAGGACTTCAATCGGCGATCGCGTTTCATCCGGATTGTTTACGGAGATTACTGACTGCGCGCCGTCTCGGCGAGAGCCCCGGGTCCTGTTTGGGGGGCCCCTTGGACATTTGGCCAATAAAGGGGAAAATCTCGCAGTATCAAAAAAAAAAGAATTTTTACCCCATTTGCAGTCCCCCCCCCACAATAAAATGTTTTCATGATGTGTTCCCGCTCTGTTATCTGACCCCCGATCTACTAAACCCCCCGACTCCTTATCATACTGCCTGTGGGGAACAATAGAATGCCTCAGTCTTAATCACCCAGCTAGACTCTCTGACTAATGGAAGCCTATGGAGGAATGGACTTCATTGGCATCGCCATAAAGCATCAGCTCAGTGTGGGGTTTGAGGCAGGAAAGTCACCCAAAATATCACATGACTGACAGCGACGGCGGCCTCCAGGGCTGCAGATAAAGGGGGATTATATTACTGTATACAGCGCTGGGGGTTATATTACTGTATACAGCGCTGGGGGTTATATTACTGTATACAGTGCTGGGGGGTTATATTACTGTATACAGCGCTGGGGGGGTTATATTACTGTATACAGCGCTGGGGGTTATATTACTGTATACAGCGCTGGGGGGTTATATTACTGTATACAGCGCTGGGGGGTTATATTACTGTATACAGCGCTGGGGGTTATATTACTGTATACAGCGCTGGGGGTTATATTACTGTATACAGCGCTGGGGGTTATATTACTGTATACAGCGCTGGGGGGTTATATTACTGTATACAGCGCTGGGGGTTATATTACTGTATACAGCGCTGGGGGGTTATATTACTGTATACAGCGCTGGGGGTTATATTACTGTATACAGCGCTGGGGGGTTATATTACTGTATACAGCGCTGGGGGTTATATTACTGTATACAGCGCTGGGGGTTATATTACTGTATACAGCGCCAGGGGGTTATATTACTGTATACAGCGCTGGGGGTTATATTACTGTATACAGCGCTGGGAGTTATATTACTGTATACAGCGCTGGGGGTTATATTACTGTATACAGCGCCAGGGGGTTATATTACTGTATACAGCGCTGGGGGTTATATTACTGTATACAGCGCTGGGGGTTATATTACTGTATACAGCGCTGGGGGTTATATTACTGTATACAGCGCTGGGGGGTTATATTACTGTATACAGCGCTGGGGGGGTTATATTACTGTATACAGTGCTGAGGGTTATATTACTGTATACAGTGCTGGGGGTTATATTACTGTATACAGTGCTGGGGTGGTATATTACTGTATACAGTGCTGGGGGTTATATTACTGTATACAGCGCTGGGGGTTATATTACTGTATACAGCGCTGGGGGTTATATTACTGTATACAGCGCTGGGGGGTTATATTACTGTATACAGCGCTGGGGTGGTATATTACTGTATACAGTGCTGGGGGTTATATTACTGTATACAGTGCTGGGGGGTTATATTACTGTATACAGCGCTGGGGGTTATATTACTGTATACAGCGCTGGGGGGTTATATTACTGTATACAGCGCTGGGGGTTATATTACTGTATACAGCGCTGGGGGTTATATTACTGTATACAGCGCTGGGGGTTATATTACTGTATACAGCGCTGGGGGGTTATATTACTGTATACAGCGCCAGGGGGTTATATTACTGTATACAGCGCTGGGGGTTATATTACTGTATACAGCGCTGGGGGTTATATTACTGTATACAGCGCTGGGGGTTATATTACTGTATACAGCGCTGGGGGTTATATTACTGTATACAGTGCTGGGGTGGTATATTACTGTATACAGTGCTGGGGGTTATATTACTGTATACAGTGCTGGGGGTTATATTACTGTATACAGTGCTGGGGTGGTATATTACTGTATACAGCGCTGGGGGTTATATTACTGTATACAGCGCTGGGGGTTATATTACTGTATACAGCGCTGGGGGTTATATTACTGTATACAGCGCTGGGGGTTATATTACTGTATACAGCGCTGGGGGTTATATTACTGTATACAGCGCTGGGGGTTATATTACTGTATACAGTGCTGGGGTGGTATATTACTGTATACAGTGCTGGGGGTTATATTACTGTATACAGTGCTGGGGGTTATATTACTGTATACAGTGCTGGGGTGGTATATTACTGTATACAGCGCTGGGGGGTTATATTACTGTATACAGCGCTGGGGGTTATATTACTGTATACAGCGCTGGGGGTTATATTACTGTATACAGTGCTGGGGGTTATATTACTATATACAGCGCTGGGGGTTATATTACTGTATACAGCGCTGGGGGTTATATTATTGTATACAGTGCTGGGGGTTATATTACTGTATACAGCGCTGGGGGTTATATTACTGTATACAGCGCTGGGGGTTATATTACTGTATACAGCGCTGGGGGTTATATTACTGTATACAGCGCTGGGGGGTTATATTACTGTATACAGAGCTGGGGGTTATATTACTGTATACAGCGCTGGGGGTTATATTACTGTATACAGCGCTGGGGGGTTATACCGTATTGGCTCGAATATAGGCCGCACTTTTTTCCCCCACTTTAAGACTTTAAAGTGGGGGTGCGGCCTATATTCGGGGTCTAGTGCCCGACGCCCGGGACATGCAGTCCCGGGCGCCGGGCAGGCGGCGGGGTCAGGATACAGATCCCCCGCAGCGGTGCAGGGGACCTGCATCCTACTCTCGGATGTCCTCAGACAGCCTCCCCTGCCAGCACTTTCCACGGGGGGGGGTGCCGGCACGGGAGGTTGTCTAAGCGCATCGTCTGGACGGTCACCGGCTGCAGCGATGCGGATAAACAGCCTCCGGGTTGTTTACCCGCATCGCCGCAGCCGGTGACCGTCCACACGATGCGTTTTACCTCTGCCCCCAAGACTTACCGGAGCAGACTTCCGGGTGTCTTGCGGGGCGCCGGCGGGGGACATCTACGCAATACGCGTATACAACTTCCGGTTGTATACGCGTATTGCGTAGATGCCCCCCGCCGGCCCCGCAAGACACCCGGGAGTCTGCTCCGGTAAGTCGGGGGGGGGGGGGGGCAGAGGAGGACAGTGGTAGCATATCTCGGGGGGGGGGGAGTAGGAGGACAGTGGCAGCATATCGGGGGCAGAGGAGGGCAGTGGCAGCATATCTCGAGGGGGGGGAGGACAGTGGCAGCATATCTCGAGGGGGGGGGGAGGACAGTGGCAGCATATCTCGAGGGGGGGGAGGACAGTGGCAGCATATCTCGGGGGGGAGGACAGAGTGGCAGAATGTTTTTTTTTTTTTGGTGCTTTTTTAAAGAAAAACTTTTTCTTTAAAAAAGCACCAAACTTTTAGGGTGCGGCCTATATACGGGGGCGGCCTATATCCGAGCCAATACGGTATTACTGTATACAGCGCTGGGGGTTATATTACTGTATACAGTGCTGGGGGTTATATTACTGTATACAGCGCTGGGGGGTTATATTACTGTATACAGCGCTGGGGGTTATATTACTGTATACAGTGCTGGGGGTTATATTACTGTATACAGCGCTGGGGGTTATATTACTGTATACAGCGCTGGGGGGTTATATTACTGTATACAGCGCTGGGGGTTATATTACTGTATACAGAGTGGGGGTTATATTACTGTATACAGCGCTGGGGGTTATATTACTGTATACAGCGCTGGGGGGTTATATTACTGTATACAGCGCTGGGGGTTATATTACTGTATACAGTGCTGGGGGTTATATTACTGTATACAGCGCTGGGGGTTATATTACTGTATACAGCGCTGGGGGTTATATTACTGTATACAGAGTGGGGGTTATATTACTGTATACAGCGCTGGGGGTTATATTACTGTATACAGCGCTGGGGGGTTATATTACTGTATACAGCGCTGGGGGGGTTATATTACTGTATACAGCGCTGGGGGTTATATTACTGTATACAGTGCTGGGGGTTATATTACTGTATACAGCGCTGGGGGTTATATTACTGTATACAGCGCTGGGGGTTATATTACTGTATACAGCGCTGGGGGGTTATATTACTGTATACAGTGCTGGGGGATATATTACTGTATACAGCGCTGGGGGTTATATTAATGTATACAGCGCTGGGGGGTTATATTACTGTATACAGCGCTGGGGGGTTATATGTACTGGTGATGACATCACGCTCCGTTCACCTGATTGTTAGGATTGTTGCAGTAATTATTATTATTATTATTATTTATTATTATTAAATGTATTTTATCGCACGGACCCCCAACACTCGCAGGCACAGGGCTTGCAAACCACTGTTTAACCCCTTGATTGCCACTGAAGGATATATGAATTCCTTGGACCAGAAAGAAATCCACGTTCCGTGAAGGGTTAATTAGGGAGAGATGAGCTCATTGCGTCCCCCCCCCCCCCCCCAGATCCTTTCAGGCTGCGGAGTATTTTGTGTCCTATTCACTTTTTCTTTTCTTCTCGGGTTTTTGTTTTCGGCGGCAGGAGCTGTGACTAATTCCTCCCCGATTCAGGGGCACCCGGGGGTGCAGAGGATGCTGCGGGGGGGGGTTCATGTTATAGTCACGAAATCAGAGAATAAATGAAAGAAAAATGTTTACTTTTCGTCTCACGAGCGGAAAACGCGTTATACGGAGGATAGAAAGAATATAAGGAATCGTTACTCCGGGGGGCCGGGGGCTTTTATGGGTTTTTTTTTTTTTTTACAATATCTGGATTTATTAACACTTCGGAGTTATCATCGGTATTTTAAAAGCACCAACATATTCCGCAGTGTTGTACAACAACCAGTGTAGCAAGTAGCGCATCCCATAATAATCAGTAATGAGGGCTCTGCGCAAAGGAGCTTACAATCTACAGCATGCAGAATCTAGGAATGTCTCTCGAGTCACCCGCCGCGGGGGGGCACTTGTGGCAAATGCTAGCGATTAGTACCCCGTATAAATGCCATCGCGCCGTTGTGTGTTACGGGCCGTCGCTGCGTTTCCCCGGCGGGTTCGGTTTTATGAGAAGAAGGATCTTTTTACGAGATTTCCATGAATTGAATTATTTGGCGTTCCCGCGTTAAATCGGCCGGGCCGTACCAAGCGCTGGGGTCGTGGGGCAGCAAGCGGCATCGTCGCAGTCTGACGTCACATGAAACGTTGTATCTTTGACCGTTTAATGTCTCTTATGATGTGCAGGGATTGCGCCTCCTCTGCGGTGGTTAAAAGGTTAATTTTGTGTTTTTTGGTGAAAATACGGGGAAATTCGAAGTTTTCATCATTGGGAAACCCATCGTCAACCCATCCGAAGAAGAGACCTCTGAGGCCTTGTTTTGAGTAAAGTTAAAGTGATGTTTATGTCACCAGTGGAAAGTATAGATTTATGGGATTTTAAGGGTTAATTAACCCATCTGCACATCATTTCTCTTTATAATTTATTGTAAAAAAAAATACTTTTTTTTTTTTTTAAATGTATTTTTATTTTTTTTAACCCTGTAAATGTTTCGCACACTGAGTGAAATGCTCTGTTTCTTGCGTGTCGTTTCAGGAGGTTCTGCAGCAGCTGATTGTCATGAACCTGCCGAATGTTTTGATGATCAGTAAAGACCCTCTCAGCGGTGGGTGTCGTGTTGTTGCCCTCGGCTGGGGCATTAACACGATAAAGGTTTTTTTTTATTATGCTCCTGTATTTTTATATAAAATAGTGTTTTTTGTTTTATTCCTATTAATCCAGTTTCCATCGCCCGGCTGACTCTATGTCCTTCTCTGGAATTCATTTTTAATTATTTTTTTTTGGCAATAATGATTTTTTTGGCAAGTAAAAAATCTAATATAAAAACAGCAATGCACAAAAAAAAATGTAAAGTAATTAAATGCCTTTTTTTTGATTGGCTACAATATAAAACGGCTTTAAATCAATCAATATCAGTAAAAAAACTATAAATAAATAAATGAGTGACTGAAGATGCGGGATTTGGGTTGGAAAATCCCTTTTTTGTCTGGTTTTGTGCAGGTAAAAGCATGGAGGAGATGAAGAAGATCTTGCTGCTGATGTTGGGCTGCGCCGTGCAGGTAAAATCCCCCCCGGGTTTTATAGCGGGGGCTCGGGGGCTCACCTGTTCCTCCGAGGATTAACGATATACATCTTTAACGGCAATGGTTTCCGGTACGGATAATTTATGAGCCGCTAATACCGGCTTTATCTTATGTTCCATCGTAACGGCTCAGCGCCCGGGGCGTTCGGGGACAGAAGTAACGTTTTAATTATTCATTTAACTTCATTTTTTATTTTTTTTATTATTTAAACATTTTTTAATCCAGTTTATTGTAACTCTTTAATAATTTGGGGGTTTTAATCCAGATTATCCCTTCGCACACAAAGTGTTTCTAATTACGATGTTTCTGTAATCGGGATATTTTATTCTTGCTGGAATTCAGGGATTTTTGCCGTTTTGCGGATATTTAAGGCGGAATCTCCGTGGCCCGAAGTCCCGATGGATTTTTTCTATTATCGATTATTCGTATTTTTTGTGTTTTTCGCTTTATTCTGCTTGTGTTTTCAGTGTGAAAGGAAGGAAGAGTACATCGTGAGGATCAAGCAGCTGGATATTGAGACTCAGGCGGGAATCGTGTCTCACATCCAGGAGGTATTTCCAGTCACGGCCCCTGAATCATTTATTATTAGAGATAAAGCGGACCCCCTCCCCCCCCAGAGCCGCCTCTCGGTGGCAGGCGGTAGCCCCGTCACTAGCCACGATATGGATTCACGGCTTGTCAATCTTCCGCTGTATAAACCCACCAGACCGGGGCGGACTGAGCGTCATGGGAGTTGGAATTCCGCAGTTTCTGGATATCCGATGTTGGGTATTTTTCTTTTGCCAAGAGGTTCTGTAGGAGCCGCAGCCTCGTTGATTTTAACCCCCGGTCTGTTCTGCCCCTGTTGGGCCGATGGGTGATGCTGCCCCCCCCCAGTGATACTAGGACTGGAGGGGGTCTCCTTGTGATTGGCTGAAGGCTGAATAAAGTAATCCCCTGTTTGTTTCTGGCAGGTGACGCATAATCAGGAGAACGTGTTTGACCTGCAGTGGCTGGACCTTCCCGACGTGGCTCCCGAAGAGATGGACTCGCTGTCCAGAAGCATGGTCCTGAGCCTGCGCAAGCTGGTGGATGAGAGAGATGAATGCAGGGAGGTGAGTGAACGTCGTATGTGGGTTTGTGATCTTGGATCTGCTCTCCAGCGAAGTCCTCGTCCAGACCTGGACTTCTGATTTTCTTGTTTTTAGCTCATTTTGCCCCAATAAACCCCCTTTATCTGCAGACCTGGAGCCGCTGTCAGTCATGTGATATTTTGGGTGACTTTCCCCGCTCAAACACCGCACTGAGCTGATGCTTTATGGCGATGCTAATGAAGTCCGTTCTTCCATAGACTTTCATTAGTCGGAGAGTCCGACTGGGAGATTGAGACTGAGCCATTCTATATTTCCCCACAGGCAGTATGATAAGGAGTCGGGGTGTCTAGTAGATCGGGGCTCAGATAACAGAGCGAGAATCATACGTTTACAGACTTCATCTTAACTGAGGCGATCTAACTGATTACTTCAATTACATAATTAAATCCGGCTTTTTAAACATTATCTCCGTATTTTTGATGCTTTGGGAGGGTTTTTCTCCTGGATCTTTAACATAATATAAAAAATCTTATGGAATGAGAATCTGAATTCAAATCTTAATTGCACCGGGGCAGATAGTGCTCCGTCTTTAAAGGGTTGGATTTTTTTGCTATAACTGCATTTTTATTGGCGTGATAATTGCAGTTTTTCCACCGGCGGGTTTGGAAGGGACAGGAAGGGCCGCGCCGGCCCCTCTTCCCCTCGTATCTCTGACCCCTGTCACCGTGTTAAAGTTCATTCCTTTGTACAAACAGAACGGTCCCAGATCTGAGCAAAAAAATGTCTCCCCGAAGCGGGGGATCTGGGAGGTTTCATGAAAAAGTGGACATTTTTTTACAGGAAATTCCGCCCAGATGCGATGTTCGACGGACCCCCAAAACGCGGCTTTTATGTTTTCTCTAAATAAACACAGAATTGCCTGAAACACAATAAAGCTGAATACGTTTACAAAGAAGGTCCTATTGTACAGCGCCACGGAATAGGATGGTGCTATATAAAATAATAACGTTAGAAAAGGGCCGGTTTTTCTGTTTTGGTTTAGATTCCTGTGATTTGTTCTGTGGACCTGAATAAGTTATTCCCCCCCAGGCATCCCGAATGTCCGGGGCAGGGAGTTACTTTTCGCTTCTGTTGTGCGAAGGGTTAAATGCCCCCCGTGTGTAACCCCCCGATCTCTCTGTGTGTGGATTGCAGGCGATCGTGGATCTGACCCAGGAGAGGGATTATCTGCAGTCTCTCAGCCCCCCCAGCCCGGTAAAATCATCCAGCCCCGAAAACTCGGCAAACGCCGCCAAGCACCCGCCGAGCGAGGACCGGCAGCACCTGGCCGTGGAGCTGGCCGACGGCAAAGCAAAACTCCGGCGGATGAGGCAGGAACTGTGAGTGCCGAGACGCCGACGCTGCGGCTCCTATTGGTCACAAACCGGTTTCACCGCAGCCAATGGAAAGCTGCCTGTTAGATTGTTCATTGCCCCAGTGGTTCTCTGTGACCCATGCATGGACTTCCTCTGAAGTTGTGCTTCACTGAGAGGGTGGTAGATAAGTGGAACAGCCTCCCAGCAGAGGTGGTAGAGGGTAATACAGTGAGGGTATTAAACATGCATGGGATAGACATACGGCTCCTGAATCTAAGACAAGACCAACGACTGATTAAGGTTTGAGATGGGGGCCGGATGGGGCCGATTCAGGGTTTCCGGAGTAAATAGCGACGCTTTTACTTGGATAAGACAAATTCCAGGAATGATCGGCATTAAGGAATAAATCTCTGTATTTACAGAGAAGAGAAATCCGAGTTACTTCTGGACACCAAACACGAAGTGGAGCGACTCGGTCTGGAGTTACAGAAGCTGAAGCAGGAGGTACGTTGTTGTGTATGGCGCCATCCTATGCTGCAGCGCTGTACAAAGTTGGAAGCGCCGTTCCTCCACCTGCCCCGCCTGCGGTGCCTCTGAATATGTTTTTGGGCAGGTTGGGGTAGTTTCTGTGGTACGTGTGCCCTGGGGAAGGCGGCGTTTGGGGGAAATTAACGTGTTTTTGGGGTGTTTCTGCAGAATATCCAGCTGGCCGCCGAGGCCCGCAGCGCCCGCACCTACAGAGATGAGATCGACTCCCTCAAAGAGAAAGCCGGCAAGCTGGACCGGCTGGAGACGGAGCTCTCCCGCTGCAAAGAGAAGCTGCACGACGTGGACTTTTACCGGGCGCGCATGGACGTACGTGAAAACATGTCTCCCGTTTCCCTGGATACGGCGAGCGCTTCTTTATACATGGTCCCCGGCCCCTTAATTCCTGGAGCTGGAGCGGTTAACGAAGCCTCGCCGACGCGTTTTGTGTAATTTAGGCCCAAATGGCTTTTATTGTTGCCGAGGTGAATCTCGCGCAGGAAGAAATACTTTTCCTGGAGACAAAAAAAAAACAATAAATAATCTGGAAAAAAACCCCGATATTACAAAACTGAAAATATTACACACCGCTCCACATAAACGCCGAAAAAAATGGGAAAAAAACGCTTTTTTTATTTTATATTTTTAACTACAGTTTAGTAGAACAGATTTATTGTAATTATATGCTGTGCTTAGAATTAGTTTTGTAACTGGTGCAGGACTCTGGATTAGAGAAGGTTGGGGTGTGCGCTCTAAATGTATGAGAAAACCCCACATTAGAGTAAATATTTTTTAATCAGTAGAAATAATTAACGCAGAGAGTTTTTTTTTTTCCATAACGAGGTTTAATGTGAGTTTTGGGTCCGGTGCTGGAATTCCGGAGGGCAGCGAGCGATTACCGCTTGCCAGGGAATGCGTTTTGTCGAAACTCTCTTTTTGGTGGAAGATTAAGTTTCCTGACTCCTTTGGAGCCGGAGGGCAGGAGAAACACGAGCTCGTTAACCCTGAACGCTCCGCACTATGATCCGGTTACACCTCTTGGGGTAACGGGGGGGGGGCACGTCCTGCAGAACGCAGGGGGGTCTCCCAGATAATCTCCCAGCGGCTTCCTAATGTTTCCAGTTAAATTATTTTACTGACCAGTCCGGTCACAAACTGTCAAAAACATGTAAAAAAAAAAAAAAAAAAAAAAGTATAAAGTAGCAGGTGGCGGATATTTTAATTTTCTTTTATTTGATTTGCGGTAAAGCCTTCCTGCTGTTGTCCCAAACATTTGTTCTGTCCCTCTTTGGATCCCCAAATCCCAGATGCCCCTCTTTCCTCCCCGTGTCTCTCTCCTCTAATGCCTCCGCCGATGCCCCTCTTTTCTAGGAGGTCAGAATGTTTGCTGGGTATGAGGGGATCGCAGGGTTCTACGGCCCTAAAAGCCCCGATAATGTGTATAGAAACAGCAGGGAACGGCTTTATAAATTAAACGGGGTAAATAAACCCCATTATTCTTCAAAATGCTCCACCCACTTACACAAATAGCCCGCCCCAGTCGAGCCTCTAACCACACCCACTAACACAAAAGTGCCCCTCTTTGGCCGTCCGTAGTAAATATTAGGAAATGCCACCGCACAGTCCCGGAGTTATTAATTTACCCTTTTTGCTGGGGATATTGGGGTATGCGTAGTAGATGTGTGTGTGTGTATATATATATATAAATGTTTGCTGCGGTTTTTGTGCACGCGCGACTCACCGACCGCCGTGTCTTCTGCAGGAGCTGAGGGAGGATAATCTGATTCTCATCGAGACCAAAAGCATGCTGGAGGAGCAGCTGGCGGCCGCGCGTGCGCGAACAGACAAACTGCACGACCTGGAGAAGGAAAATCTGCAGCTGAAATCCAAACTTCACGACATGGAGCTGGTGAGAGCCCCGCGCGCCGTATTATTATTATTATTATTATTATTATTATACCCCCCGCAGAGCTTCCCCCGTCCCGGGGGGTATCAAAGTTTATTCCACGCTTTAGGAAAAAACACAACCGACGCCAGAAAATATCCGTCTCTGTTCAGTGGATTTCATTTGAATTTAGATGGAAAAAAAACCAAAATTCCAAATTGTTAGGAGAAAAATAATACCCCTGGTAATGGGACGGAGAAGTCAGGTCTAATAAATAAATAAATTCTGGATTTTAAGCGTCGGCGTCTCCCGTAATCCGGCCGTTTATGAAGCGTTGTAACTCTCCGTGGTCGCTGCGCCGGACTCTGCGCTCGTTCTTCTTCTTCCCGTTTTATGCGGAATCCGGAATGTCATCGATGTAAGAACTCTTCGTTTTTTGTTAATGTGACAGAAATAAAATCGTTTCCGCCCCCTGCCCGTTTCTAGGATCGTTACTCGGACAAAAACCGGATCGAGGAGCTCCTGGAAGAAAACATGGTGCTGGAGATGGCGCAGAAGCAGAGTATGAACGAGTCCGTGCAGCTGGGCTGGGAGCTGGAGCAGCTGTCCAAGAGCACCGACCTGTCAGACGGTAAGCGGGGGCGTTATCCAGGGGGGCGGGGCAAAGCGATAAACTCCTCGGTGCTCCTGCTTTACTGCGCTGAAAAAGTTTGTAGTGCTTCATACATCATGAAATATGGCCCTAGATTGCAAGCTCTTCAGTAAAAGAATGCAATAAGTTACATTGTGTCTCCTGCCATCTCAGCCAATAAGGCACAGCCTCACTTTTTAGTGTAACTCTAAAAATGATCCTCCTTTGGGCAGATTATTTACATTTTACTGAGTCGGGGGGGGGCAGTCGACTACCTGTACGGATTTTTGGCTCTAGACCACCACGCCTCGAAGCTCCTGATGGTAACTCTTTGGAGCGCTGCTTAGTGCATAAGGCCCCGATGATTCCTGTGCCGATGTAACGCCGCACGCTGTTTAAAGCTCCGTAATCCCTACACATTTCATCCATTATTATAAATAAATATTTACCGTGGTGTGAGGCGCTCCGGATTACGGAGTAGTCTTTGTTTGTCCGATGATATAAATGAAGAACGGGTTTTTTGTAAATCTCCCGCCTCTCTCGTTCTCGATCAAATCAGTTCATCGTTTTATTTCTAGCTCTGTATTCCTACTTCTATAAGAAAATGTCTGCTGCGTTAATAGCCACATGCACTTTCATGGACTTGATGGTCACAGAAGCCACAGACTCGACCGGCTACATGGCCCCCATTTGCCCATCTCGGTTTCTCTATAGCTGGAGGTCTACCCGTTGGCCAACTCTTCTCTAGATAACAAGGCTGCGCGTTTAGCTTCAGATTTGTCTCCGGTATCCAACCAAGGAACCGTTCTTTATTTCCGTCCTATTGTTCTCATCAGCTAGGAAGTCGTTTGTGTTCGAGATGAACGAATCCGCGTCCAGTCGGATCCTGAAGCTGGAAAAAGAGAACCAAAGTCTGCAGAACGTCATCCAGGAGTTACGGGAGACCTCGCTGTCCCTGGAGGAGAGCAGCCTCAAAGGGCAGGAACTGGAGAAAGAAAACCAGCAGCTCAGCAAGAAGGTGAGAACCAGTCTGGTCCTTCCATATTTTATGCCTTTACCCCAACTACAGCCGTAATGGGAGCATCTCATGCGTGTGGCGTTGGCTTCTTGGCATTGGTTCAAGGTGTCCTCCATATGTCCTGAGGTCAAATTAACTATGAGGTTCCAATATTCTTTCCTTAATTGTTTGTTTTCCTCCAATCACCAATATTCCTGAAGATTGAAAGCGTCTACGAGCAACTCGAGAAAGAGAGACAGAGCACCTTAGACCTTGAAAGTCTGAGCGAAGATCTTTTGAAGGACAAGGAACATCTCTCACGGGCCTTGGAGAATGTAAAATCTGAGAAGGACAGGCAGGTAATGGAATTCTCGTTCGTTTCTCTAATGCTTAGAACGTCCAGGAATAATCTCCAGCGATACAATGAGATCTTTTTTTTTTTTCTCGAGTAGATCAGGGATCTGGAACAGGAAAAGCAACACCTCTCGCAGGCTTTGTCCACTCTTCGGGAAAGGTCCCAGGTGAATGCCGAGGCCAGGGTGAAAGAAATCGAGATGGAGAACAAAATTCTTCACGAGGCCATCACGGACACCAGCGGCAAACTAAGCGAGGTGGAATACGAGAAGAAGCAACTGCAGAAAACGATGGACCAGGTCAAGGAAAAAGTCGAGAGAGTAGAAGAAATGGAGAAAGAGGTCCATCGGCTGGAGAAGCAGAACGAGAGGCTGACAAAGAAAGTGGCGTCTGTGAAAATCATCGAGGAAAAAGTGGACGCTTTGGAGAAAGAAAACGGGAGGTTGGAAGGAGATAATAGAATGCTGAAGAAGTCTTTAGACACCTTGCAAAATGTCGCCATTAAGTTGGAGGTGTTGGAGAAGGAAAACAAACAGATCGACGAAGAGAACTTGGAACTCAGGAGAGCAGTGGAATCCATGAGGTTCTCTTGCACGAAGATGACGCAGATTGAAAGAGAGAACGGCGACCTTCAGAAGGAGAAAGAAGAGCTCCAAAAGAACGTAGAGGTCCTAAAAGCGTTGGGGAAGAAGTCAGAGCGCCTAGAAATCAGTTATCAGGGCCTTACCGATGAGAATAGGAAGCTGCAACATATGTTGGAGGCTGAGACCAGGAAGGTCCAGGAACTGGAAGCAGAGATTCAGGAGGCCGAGAAGGAGAACAAGGAACTGCAGAGGAACTTGGAGGAAATGAGGCTGTCCAACAAAAGGCTGGAGAGGCTGGAGAATGAGAAGATGACTATGGAAGAGGAGATGTCGCAGTTGGAGAAACATATGAAAACTCTAGAAAAGGAATCAAAGCGACTGTGGCACCAAGTGGAGCTGAAGGACGCCATCTTGGATGACAACGCGGTCAAGATAGCGGACTTGGAGAAAGAGAGCCGAACGCTCGACAAGGAAGTATCAAAGCTGAGAGAATCGGCCGCTAAAATACGGGAGCTGGAGAAGGAAAATAAGAACCTTCTTCAACAATTAACCGTCGACAAGAGGACGCTAGCGACGCTAAGAGAGGTACGAGCTTCAACCGTAAACGAGAATTCATATTGTCACGCGTTTATTACAAGCGTTAAGTATCTTTTTACAGTAACATAGTAACTACTAAGTATGTTGCTGTAGGCCCAGGGCCCCTGATTCTCGCACACATCTCAGCGGTGGGGTGAAGGCACCCTCCATGGAGCATGTTAGTAACACGAGTACGTGCACATGCGCGGGGCCCTGCCATGTATTCATCATCATTATGTTTTCTTAAAATAGGGCGTAATATTAAATTTTTTTAATATAAATTGTGAAGTTTATTTTTATTTTTATTATCTATGGGTTCTCGGTAGCTGTCAGCAACGTGATATCAGGTATCCGACGAAGCGACTGAAATACACGTTATTCACATGTTTCTGTACGGCGGGATCTCGGGTTTTCTTTATAACTGTGTCAATTTGGTTTTGTTTTGCAGGATTTGGTTTTGGAGAAACTAAAAACCCAACAAATGTCCAGCGAACTGGACAAGCTAACCTTGGAACTGGAGAAGATCGGTTTGAACAAGGAGCTGATGCTGCAGGACGAAAACAGCAACGCAGAGAGGTGAGCGGCTGACGAGGGGGGGGGGCGCTGCGCCTATGGGTACCCGACATGCAGAGCGGTCCCTGGTGGGGGGTTCATTTCTTATTGTTGTTCTTTAGCGAACTGTCAGACCTGACCGCGATATCCGTGTAACGGTTACAGGAAATATAAGATTCTGGAAAGCAAGATGGAGTCCACCATGAAGACCACGCTGGCCGTGAAGGAGAGCAAGATCTTGGCGCTGGAGGCGCAGGTGGAGGAGGCTCGCGGGCTCAACCAGCAGCTCCAAAACGAGCTGAATTTGGTACGAAGCCCTAAATTTATTTGTTACAGGAAAAAAGTGTGGGGCAAGGAAGCTGCTTGGTATCCACATTTCTTGCCATGATGTCGTACCCACCGCTAACCTCAGGGAATGGAATCTGTGTATTATTCGGCAAAAGATTTAGAGTTTAGAAGTTTGCGTTAAGAATTTCCGTGTTGCCAAGCATGCCTATTATAGAACGACTCGGCCTCGTGCAGAGGGCTCGCTTTCGTACGAAGCGAGCGGTTTGGTTTCAGCTGTCGAGCCGGCAGCTGTCTCGTTGACGGCTGATGGATTGTGAATGGCCGAGGGGACAGCTGAACGATTCCCAGCTGTTCCACGTCTCCGGTAACTACAACCCCCCCCCGGAAAACAATATTTAAAATACTGCATAATTAATTAACATCCTTTCGCTGAATGGTGGGTAGGGCAGACTGTCCCGGGGGGGGGGTATACTATACCCCCCCACACTAAATCTAGAGCCGTGGGCGAATGTTAGTCTTAGAATTGTACTTCTGACACCCAAAGCATGTATATATATATAAATAAATAATCTGGTCAGACGTAGCCATGATGTCGCCGCGCCGGATCTTTCCCGTCTCTCGATAATAGGAACCGTTGAGAAGTTGCGTAGAAATAACCGAGCGCTCCTGTGTTGCAGATAAAACAAGATGTCGGAGTCCGCAGCCGGACTCAAATGGAAAAGCTTCAGAATTTGGGTAAAAACCCCAGAGAAAACCCAGAGTATAAGAGCCAGGCGCAGAACGGCGAGAGGGAGGCCACCCGGGAGCTGCTGAAGGTCAAAGACCGAGCCATCGAACTCGAGAGGAATGTAGGTTCATTGACCAGAAGGACAGCAGCGTTGGTGTCCTGCCCGGTCTGTGTGATATCTGCCTCCCGGAAGGGGTGGTTAGAAAGCAGCCGTGGGTTACAGAGCGCCCCAGAAAGCTAGTTTTAAGATATTTCAGGGTTTTGGGCTCAATGCGGTCCGTGGTTTTAAAGACGTTGTTTGGAATTGACACGATGGTCATCTGAAGAGAGGCGTCCTTGTATGACGTCTTCCATGTGCTTAGCTTGGACATGTTGCATGCGTGTGTCCCACCGATAGCCTTATATATATATATATAAATAGTCCCTTCATTGCTTTGTATGGACTTCGCTGGTCCATGAACATTTCAGCCAAGGGATATGAATAAACATGGGTGGCCCCGGTTGAGACTCAGAAGACCTGTAGATGTTCCGCAGACTCTCTTTCACGTTTTGTTTTCTCTCTGGATCGCCGTCCGCAGAACGCAGCCCTGCAAGCCGAGAAGCAGCTGTTCCGAGAGCAGCTCAAGCACCTGGAGTGTCAGAACGCGTCTCTGGACGACCAGATGAGGACCTTACAGAAACAGCTGGCCTTCCTGCAGGAACATAACACGGGCCTGCACACGCAGACGGCCAGCCTGCAGGTGGGGGCTCATCTTATGTCTACTGGAGTGTCCACGGAAACTAGCGATGCCTCAGAGGTCCCCTCGTCGGAGTGCATGCATGTGTTGCGCTGCTTTAACACGCGTCTCGCTGGCGTATTTCAGGTGGAGAATTCTGCCGCCGCGTCCGAGCGATCCGCTCTGAAGTCTCAAGTCTCGCAGCTCCAGAACCAGCTGTCCGCTCTAGAGAGCGAGAACGAGGGCCTCGCGCGGCAGGCGGAGGGTCTAAAAGCAGCCCACGAGTCCCTGCTCTACGACCACAACCACCTGGGCTCCCTGTACGAGCGCCAGTCTGCCGAATACGAGGCTCTGATTGGCCAGCACGGCGCTCTGAAAACCCAGCACAAAGCTTTGGAGCAGAGCCACCGCCGCCTGGAGGAGAGGTGAGTGGACGGAAGCCCCGGCGGCGCAGGCACAGGGGGTAACGCCGCTCGGCGGCTCCTCGTCACGCTGCAGACGCCACTCCTTTTCTGTTTGCAGTTATAACGTCTCGCTGAGACAGAGAAGCGAGCTGGAAGAGCGAGAGAAGATCGGAAGAGCTGAATGCGAAGCCCTGCGGCAGGAGAAGAGGAATCACCTGGCCGCCTCCGACGAGAAGCAGAAGCTTAAGGAGGAATTGGACAGGTGGGGTCCCTCGCTGCCCCTTCCGTGTGTGGTGGAGATATGGAGGGGCGCTGGGGGGAGGCGGACGTGTTTATTCGCGTGTATTGTATGTTGCAGGTTGAATTTCTTGCACGGGGAGCTGCAGAAGGAATATACGAGTTTACACAAACACACCAAGGACATGAAAACCGCCCTGAACAACGCGCAGATGGAGCTGAACCGCTGGCAGGCGCGATTCGACGAGCTAAAGGAGCAGCACCAGACCATGGATATCACCCTGACCAAGCTGGACAACCACTGTGAGGTACCCGGGGCAAACGGCACCCCTATTACCCCATCCAGCAGAGCGAGCCCCACCCCGGGCAAATAAGATGCCCTGATACAATTCCAAAAATACACAACGTAGAACCCGCCGGCAGATCGGCCCCATCCGGCCCCTGTCTAGTCGCCCGTTTCTCCTGCTGTAAAGACTCAAACCTTAATCAGTCGTTGGTCTCGTCTTAGATTCAGGAGCCGTATGTCTATCCCATGCATGTTTAATCCCCTCACTGTATTACCCTCTACCACCTCTGCTGGGAGGCTGTTCCACTTATCTACCACCCTCTCAGTAAAGTAAAACTCAGTGGGAGTAATAAAGTATCTCTTATCTCTCCATAAGATCCTTTCTTAAATAACTTAAACCGCAAATTTAGTGGATCTTTTCGTAAAAATGACTTAAAAGTAACCCACGCGGTGAGTGTTGTGACCGGTGTCTGGCGCCTTGGCGTGCGTTCCTGCCGTGACCTCGTTACATGTTCCCGGTGCTTGCTTCACAGCTTCTGTCCCGTCTGAAGAGTAACCTGGAGGAGGAAAACCATCACCTCCTCAGCCAGATCCAGATGCTGAGCCAGCAGAATCAGATGCTACTGGAGCAGAGCATGGAGAGCAAGGAGCATTACCACGAGGAGCAGAAGCAGTACATGTATGTGAGCCGGAGCGCATACACGCGTGTTACATACGAACAAACAAAAATAATTATATGCACATAGTTTTAGACTGGTACCCCATGCAACCAATGGGAGATTGGAATCTTTGCCCTGCTTATCTCCCATTGGCTGGTGACTGTTCCAATTTAGAACCCTGACCTATAGACTGCAGCCGATGAATATTCCGTATAGAATAACATAGAATAACATATATCTGAAATGTTGGATTATTAAAGTTCTTTTTCTCTGCAGCGACAAATTGAATGATTTAAGAAGACAGAAGGAGAAATTAGAGGAGAAAATCATGGACCAGTATAAATTCTACGATCCAGCGCCCAAAAAGTGAGCCCCTTAATTCATTATGCTTCATTTCCCCCCAAACGCACCGTTCCGTAGCCCCCTGTGGGCTGTCGCTGTCGCATGATAAGCAGTTCGTGGGCCGGCCGCGGACTCCGCTGTATCCGTCGCTGCTTCTCTCTCTGTTCGTTCTGGTTTGACTTTTTTTAATATGATTTTTTTTTTCTTTTGTCAGGAAAAACCACTGGTCGGGCGCCCGAGCTCTCGCCAGACTGATTAAACCCAGGAAAGAGCATTCGAGGGAACGATCCAAGTCCTGCGCGGAGGGTCTGACCCAAGCTGCCGATACCCCGAACGTGGCCGCCTCGCCGTCCACTTCCCGGCCCCTCCGGGTGCAGCAGGACAACTTGGACAATTCTTCTCTGGGCTCGGAGGAGAAAGACGGCTCCAGGGTGTTATTAACCAAAGGTAAGAGGTCGTCTGCTTTCAAAAAGTTGCTGAAATCAGCAAATCTCATAAAAATATAGAGCAGAAAAAAATAACTTCTAGAGATTATTATTATTGTTTTATATAGAGCTACCACATACCGCGGCGCTGTACAATGGATATCCATGCCAGCGTAAGCGCTTGTAACGTTCATGTATTGGGAAGATGCCCCTCGACGCGAGTCTTCTGGTGGCCAGCGGTGGTCCGGACTCGAGGTGTTTAATAGCCGCCTGTCACGCTCTGTTCTTTTCTCACCCCGGTGATCTGTTTGCCTTCAGCAGCTCCACGCAAAAAGTTTCCGTTCTTGAAAAGCAAAAGTCAGGACAAGGAGAAGTCCGCGCAGGGCCAGCGGCGTTTCTCCAAGCGTCTGCGCTTCTGGTCGTCTCTCGATATCCCATCGTCTCGTAACGGCTCTGTCTCTCTCCCGGAAATCAATGACTTCTAACGCTCACTTCTTCTCCGCCGGGCTTTCCAGGGCTATGGAAAAAAAAAAAAATATTAAAAACCCCCCTCCAAAAAAAAATATATATATTCCCCCAGGACTTTTTTTGCACGCACGTAATCTGTAAAACCGGCCACGTGTCATCGAGCAAACCGCTGAACGAGATGGAGAGCGCTTCTGTTAATTGAAATTAAGCCATTTATGTAAAACCCCCACGCGTTTCACAATCGCCAAGCAAACTGTAAGTTGTGTGGCCCCGAGCTCGGGCACGTTGTATGTGCGTCCGCGGGGGGCGTTAAAGCCCCCGTCTCGCTTCCCTGTTTGTGTGCAGATACAGCCGGTTTGCCCTGTGTGTGCGTTTTAAGGCAATTTGGCCGTTTTCCATACGCTTCCGGAAGCCGCTCGCATGCCCTCTCTGTCTAACATCTACCCCCCCCCCCTGCTTTCTTGTCTAACGCGTCATTTGCCGTGATTCCGTCCCAAATACCCCAGAACGCGCTGCACGGACCTCGTATCTCCTCGGGCTGGGGGGTGAAGTTCTCATCGGGTAGATTTTAGGCGAGTCGTACCGTAGATTAGAAATCTATAGATAGATATATAGGGATAGATATATAGGGATAGATATAAATCTTATCACGCTCATCCATCACGACAGTAAAACCTTTTACCCTCGTACGGTTTCCGGCTGCTTCCGTTTCATCTCTTTGCATCTCTTAGATGATGTTTTCAATGCAACCCCCCCCCAAAAAAAAAACCCCCTTTGTGACGGGGATTCCTTATGGTTTAACTTCCTTAAAATGAAAAAAAAAAAAGCTTGTTTCTATGTTTTTTGGAAAAGCGGCTAAAACGCTCTGCCATTCGTTTCTGGCGCAATCAGGCGGGATTTCCCCCAATCTGTGTAAGGAAGGCGGTTTACCAAGCGAGGCGCGAAGTTCTCCTTTCCGTCGGCACAGAGATGGAACGCAGACCGGAGGTTTTCGTGGGGGTCCGTGGGGGGGGTGGGGGTTTATACTGTATGTCCGGGGCAGAGCAGTACCGGGGTGTATAAAGAGCAATTAAAAGGTAAAAGTAATCCGCTGGAACATTGGTTTCCATAGTAACAGCTCCACATTCCGCACTTGCACCGGATCGTCGCGTATCGTCACGGTTGAGAGGCGATTAGATTCAGGGCCCGCCGGCCCCCGTGGTCACCACGTTCCTCGTGTCTGCCGCTTTTGGCCAGGATTTTGCGTTGCGTTCCTTGCTGTTTTTTGTTGTTGCTTTCGTTTAATGTATTAACCCTTACCTCGCCTGAAACGTTACAGAACGGCCGTAGCCACAAAGGAGGATGCGGGGGGGGGAGAGTTTCTGTGTTCAGGAACTCTTCCTGGCCTTGGAGGAAATATTATATATATATAGATAGATATAGATATTATATATAGATAGATAGATATAAATTAGTTGGATATTATTACTCTAGTAGTAGAATTCCGCCCCAGGCGCTCGAAGAGGCCGATGGGGATTCCTAGTCCAGCTGAGGCTCCGCAGGTTACCTGCGATTGTGTCTTTCGTTAATCTCGCGGTGGATACTTTGTATCTTTAAGCCGTTCCCCTCCAGCTGTTCCCATTTTGTGGCTGCGCCCCCCGCTCTGGCGCGTTTCGGGCCCCTCCTGGTTCACGCCGCTCCCCCCATCTCACTAAGCTGTCCTTTCGCCTCCGTCAGTTCCCACCGACGCCGGCCACAAGCACCACCGGATGTCCTACCACGCGGGAGACCAGGACGAAGCGGAAGGACTGGGAAGTCTCTCCCGCTCCAGGAGGATGGAGGCCGCGTCCAGAGCTTTCTCCGCGTCTGCCGTCCACCTGCCGTGCGCGGGACCCGGCGGCAAAACCCAGCAGCCGGCGGGACCCAGAGGTGACTGAGCCAGACCTCGCTCACGGGGAACGTTAGATCGTTTGGTCTTCGGTGGGGATATTGTGGTCTCGTTGGTCTTGTTGACGACGTTCTTCTTGTTTTAAATCCTTCCCTAGGATTCCCCTCAGATGATAACCTCCATGACCCAGCGCAGGAGGCTGAACCCGGCAGCGCCGGACCCCGGGGTAACTTTCCGTTATTCTGTCCTCTGCTGGTGGTCGGCCATCTTTCTGTAAATATCTGCCGGGAATTTATTGTGATTTTCCTCATTTCAGAGCCCCGGCTGAGTTCTATAGGCAGTAACAGAAGTACTTTGAACAGCATCTCGCCCCTCACCCTGAAAGGTACGAGCCGCATAACATGTACTCGTTATATTGTAAGCGCGTTTTGGGGCGATTATGTGCTGAATGTCCATATTTTTAGGATCTTCTGGGCATCTGCCAGGCAGAACAGAGAGTATGAGCAGCGAAGACATGATCCCAACCAAAGATGTGGCGACATTACCCCGAGACCACCACCTGTGCCGCTCCGTCAACAAACCAGAGTCGTCACTCGGCAGAAACAGCCTGGCCTCTTACAACAATCCCGAGAAAAGACCACCGAGTCGTGCTCACGTCCGGCCCCGATCGGGGTCCCCCGGAAGCGAGATGGTGACCTTAGAAGAGTTTCTGAACGAGGGTAACCAGCTGTCTCCCCCCTCAGTAAGTTGCCTTTCTAAACGGGGTGGAAGAAATGCTCTAGATCCGTGCCATATAGCCATTTAAAGCGTCCCGTGGGGCAGATACAGAGGCAAATGAACGACGTATATATCCGTCCGCATCGTCGATAATGTTTTTCTTTGAGTTTGTCCGTTGCGGGGGGGCTGATGCATTGGGTTGGGTGCAGAACTTTGCTGCCCTCCGGTGGTGGAAAAGAATAACGATCTTCCTACAGTTTGTGTGTCTGGGGGGTCTTTGCTGCCTGCTTTGCTCATCCTGTTTCTCTTCCTCGCCCCACCGCTTCCCTTACAGCGCAGGCACAGTCTAAATGACAACGAGCTCATCACCCTGCATCAGTTTCTGTTAGAGGCTGAGACCCTCCATCCCTCCTCCCAGCCCCCATCCCCCAACCTAAACCCCAAGGAATCTCCGCAGACTGCCCCCCGACACCACTCGCCGTCCCCGGGATCCTGTGTGTGGAGGAGCAGCTCAGACAGGGCCAGCAGGAGAGCCGCATCTCTGTATATTCCCAGGGTATTGTTTCACTTTCCACCCCCCCAAACTCATCCCTGCACTCACCCCCATCCACTCACACTCACCTCCACTCGCTGAGCATGAGCACTAACACCTTCCTAACTCTCCAGCGGCCAGCAGGCTAATGTTGCAAGAATGTTGTCAACAGGAAAATAGCCTTTTTTTGAAGTAATTTGTTAATTTATGGCATTTTCCCTTTTTCCTGCGCAGGATGCGTCTGGCTGTAAGGAGGACATGCTGGGGGATTACTTTAAGAAGGCAGGCGAAGCTCCAGATTTTGGTAGCCAGTCCGGCTACAGAGACCCGCAGCCTGCGAGCCGCATGACGACTTCCGTCAGCTTAACTCTGGATTCCTCCGACGGCCGGGGCGTAAAGCCAGGCGCGCACGCGAAGCCAAACCTCCGGCAGCTGGGTGCTCAGACCAGCCCCCTGAGCCTTCATCACCGCGGACTTGCGCATCAGTCCGTCGCGTTGTCCAAGCAGACTCCCGAGCCGCAGCGCCCGGCGTCTCCCTCCAGCAGGGGTAGCCCTCTGAGCAGGTCGTTCAGTGTGGCCACCGCTGACCTCCTAAAAGCCAACGGCCCAGACCCGGGCAGACTGGAGAAACCGGAGGTGGAGACGCCGGTGGGAAAGGAGTTCAGCAGTCACCTGCTGAGATCGTCTACTCCTCTGGGCTCCCAGACCTCCCTTAGGGAACGTCCAGCGTCTGCAAGGGTGGACGGCGCTCCACGCGGCGATGAATCCCGCTGCCGGCCTTTAGATACCCGGCGCCTGTCCTTGGCCGTTCCTAAAGAAGACCAGAGGATGCATTCCGTTCCATCATCTGCCGGCTTGCAGCAACATCACGCGCCGGTCCTCGGCTCCACCAGGACCAAGACCAGACCGATCCCTCGCTCCGGAGAAGTGGCGACCCCCGTCAGGCCCGTCCCCACCATCCCAGAGGTGGAAGTCTCGCAGGGTTTGGTTTCTGGCGAATCTGCGAAGGCCGCAAGCGCCGAAGGTCACTCTACACCAAACGTCGAGGAAGAACCCAACAAAAGAGGTTCCTCCAAAAGTACGCCAGCGTCCCCAGACCCCAGCACCGACCCGCAGTCCGTCTGGTACGAGTATGGATGTGTCTGACTCCGGCGGTCAGAAGACGACTTTCCTCTCTCCCGGTTCTGGAAAAGACTTCCTCGGAAGCTGCAGGCTGAATAGATCGCCCCGGTCTCCGGCGCCGGCACCGCAGATCCATATCCCCGGCTACTTTACGCTTCGTCGCTGCTCTGCCCTTCTTTGCTTCTTGGTTGAACTCTGTTGGTTCCGCCAGAGAATCCAAAAAAAATGAATCCCTGGTTCAGTCTCATCCGTACCATCGCCATCGGTGTATGAACATTCCAGGTTCCGGGAGACTAAAACTCCCATCATCCGGAGAAAAGTAAAGTTAAGTTGATATCGCAGCCTCCTTTCCTGCTTATTACCAGCCGCTGGCGCTGCCTCCGTGTTGGCGAGAAGTACCGCCGGTTACCGTGCAAAAGACGCTGTTACCGAGGTTTCCCAATACTGTCTCCCGCCTCTGATTTAACGATTTTCTTGCGTGTTAATAAACTTTCTCCGCATCGCTTTCTCCCAAATCCTCAACGTCCTTCCTCATTTGGCTTCCTCCATCCACATTTTTTTTTTGTCTTAATGATTATTTACAGTTTAACGCCATCATCGATTGTGTTTTTCATTCCACGTTGAGGATGCGGCCCCAACGCTGTCGGGTTATTGGTGGAAATTAACGCCGTCGCCTTAATACCCCTCCCCCCCCCCGGTAACGACTGCTGCTTTTAACAATGGCTGCTATTGTCCGCTTCCCCGTTCCGATTTCTCGTGGTTTTTTTTCTGGCATAAAAATAATAATTCTAAATATTTATAAATATATCTCTAGAGATTCCGCTCACTACTAGGGTGCTTTTCCTACAAAGTCCTGAATAAAATGGTGTTTGGGAGCAATGGGCCGCGTGACTACTGAACTTCAATCCTCGACTACTGATATTTATTGATAGGAATGTGTCCAAAGCCGCCGTCATCCAATAAACGCCCCAGAATTGCCCCTAAGGAAGGGTTAATAAATTAAGGGTCCTTTTCCACGTATTTGTTACACTAAACGCTTAACAATTAAACTTTTAGGGCTCTAGTTTTCAGCTTCGAGGGCAGCCTATCAGTGCCTGCTTTGAAGTCACGTGACAATTAAATGATTCCCTGGAACATATATTATATTTCTTTCACTTTAAAGATGGTTCCTCAAGTGACGATTCTAATGCTGCGTTTAGTTACAAAGTCTTAAAGAACACTTTTAAGGTGAAATCATGGAATTTATGGAGTTCTTTAGGATCCTGTATTCTGATTGGCTCGCGGTTTTACGCTGTATTTGTGGGGTATGTACATACGATGTAAATGACTTTATTGTGACGCTCGGACTTTGTAAATACCGTTTTGTGATTAAATTAATTTCCTGACATTGCCCGTTTAGCAGCCGCCCCGCGGAACGCCGATCCGTTATCCCGGATTTTGTCTTTATTTTTGGACTTCAGCCAAAGTTTCGATTCGTCGTCCCTACGGTGCAACCTTTTTACTGTTTTCTATCATAATTGGTGCGTTTCCATGACAACAAGCTACGCGTAAAGTCCATTTGCCTGTCTATCGTTCTAGATATGAAATTTGGTTATATTCCATCTTTTTTTTTTGTTTTGTTTTGTGATTTACTATTCCTTGTTTGGAAATTCCTTGGGTTATACAAATAAATTATGACATCACGCAGTTCCGTGTGTTTCATTGCTTCAGCGTGAGCGCGTCTGCGGGTCATATGATTTAATATTCTAACGTTATAAGTCAGAACTAATTAAGGTTCTGCCTCTGAAATCGAATGGTAACAGAAGTAATCGCCATAGTAACTAATAGAATGTTCTGAGTGACTGCTCCACTTTAACCCCCCTTTATAGAAACCGTATTATTCTTATGTGTCTGGCTGGCTGAGGGTCATAGGCAGAGCCCCATACGTGTGATGTTCCCATTATATGTGGGTCTGCAGCCTGGACCCGTTGAGAGGCGCGGGGTATTAAACAGGGATTTTACCGGAATCTTAGTAATCTGGTGTTTATATGACATACCATTTAACCCATTAAGGGCTGGAGGAGTCATCCATGCGCGCAGCTGTCTGACATAATGCCCAGCCCTGGATGAGAGTAAATAAGCAGACAGATTAATACCCCAGCAACCGCCCTCCCTGTAATATAAACAAAGCCTCCGCAACCGGCGGCCCCCCCACACACAAATATGTGACCGGTACCTGACTCTCACCTGCGTGCGCAGCCCGTGACTTCTCCTCCGGGACTCCTGTTGGTTGCGGGGGGGCTCGTTCCCCACCCCTCGTGGCTCCGACAGCTGAGAAGAACCTCTGCCAGTCGCCCTATTCAAAGCAAATTTACCCCAAAATCTAATAAACAATAAAAAGTCTGACTGCATAAAATCCTTATCAGAATCTCACAGCTGCGTGATAATAAATAAGCGATTTCAGGTAATTTATGGGGCATTCAAAAAATTAACAGTTTTATTCCTTTTTTTTGTAATTAATGCGTTAAGCGTTTCGCCTCTGTGCCAGACGTTTAATGAGACCCAGTCCAGGTGCGTTTACCCCGACCACCCAGCGCAAGTATGGCATCATAAAAGATAAAGTCCCATGTGTGACATATTATGAGTAATAACCCCCCCCCAGCGCTGTATACAGTAATATAACCCCCAGCGCTGTATACAGTAATATAACCCCAAGCGCTGTATACAGTAATATAACCCCCCAGTGCTGTATACAGTAATATAACCCCCAGCGCTGTATACAGTAATATAACCCCCAGCGCTGTATACAGTAATATAACCCCCTACCTCTGTATACAGTCATATAACCCCCAGCACTGTATACAGTAATATAACCCCCAGCGCTGTATACAGTAATATAACCCCCAGCACTGTATACAGTAATATAACCCCCCAGCGCTGTATACAGTAATATAACCCCCCAGCGCTGTATACAGTAATATAACCCCCAGCGCTGTATACAGTAATATAACCCCCCAGCGCTGTATACAGTAATATAACCCCCCAGCGCTGTATACAGTAATATAACCCCCAGCGCTGTATACAGTAATATAACCCCCAGCGCTGTATACAGTAATATAACCCCCCAGCGCTGTATACAGTAATATAACCCCCAGCGCTGTATACAGTAATATAACCCCCTACCTCTGTATACAGTCATATAACCCCCAGCACTGTATACAGTAATATAAGCCCCAGCGCTGTATACAGTAATATAACCCCCAGCACTGTATACAGTAATATAACCCCCCAGCGCTGTATACAGTAATATAACCCCCCAGCGCTGTATACAGTAATATAACCCCCAGCGCTGTATACAGTAATATAACCCCCCAGCGCTGTATACAGTAATATAACCCCCCAGCGCTGTATACAGTAATATAACCCCCAGCGCTGTATACAGTAATATAACCCCCAGCGCTGTATACAGTAATATAACCCCCCAGCGCTGTATACAGTAATATAACCCCCAGCGCTGTATACAGTAATATAACCCCCTACCTCTGTATACAGTCATATAACCCCCAGCACTGTATACAGTAATATAACCCCCAGCGCTGTATACAGTAATATAACCCCCAGCACTGTATACAGTAATATAACCCCCCAGCGCTGTATACAGTAATATAACCCCCCAGCGCTGTATACAGTAATATAACCCCCAGCGCTGTATACAGTAATATAACCCCCCAGCGCTGTATACAGTAATATAACCCCCCAGCGCTGTATACAGTAATATAACCCCCAGCGCTGTATACAGTAATATAACCCCCAGCGCTGTATACAGTAATATAACCCCCCCAGCGCTGTATACAGTAATATAACCCCCTACCTCTGTATACAGTAATATAACCCCCAGCGCTGTATACAGTAATATAACCCCCTACCTCTGTATACAGTAATATAACCCCCAGCGCTGTATACAGTAATATAACCCCCAGCGCTGTATACAGTAATATAACCCCCAGCGCTGTATACAGTAATATAACCCCCAGCGCTGTATACAGTAATATAACCCCCCCAGCGCTGTATACAGTAATATAACCCCCAGCGCTGTATACAGTAATATAACCCCCTACCTCTGTATACAGTAATATAACCCCCAGCGCTGTATACAGTAATATAACCCCCAGCGCTGTATACAGTAATATAACCCCCTACCTCTGTATACAGTAATATAACCCCCAGCGCTGTATACAGTAATATAACCCCCAGCGCTGTATACAGTAATATAACCCCCTACCGCTGTATACAGTAATATAACCCCCTACCGCTGTATACAGTAATATAACCCCCAGCGCTGTATACAGTAATATAACCCCCAGCGCTGTATACAGTAATATAACCCCCTACCTCTGTATACAGTAATATAACCCCCAGCGCTGTATACAGTAATATAACCCCCAGCGCTGTATACAGTAATATAACCCCCTACCTCTGTATACAGTAATATAACCCCCAGCGCTGTATACAGTAATATAACCCCCCAGCGCTGTATACAGTAATATAACCCCCAGCGCTGTATACAGTAATATAACCCCCAGCGCTGTATACAGTAATATAACCCCCAGCACTATATACAGTAATATAACCCCCAGCGCTGTATACAGTAATATAACCCCCCAGCGCTGTATACAGTAATATAACCCCCAGCGCTGTATACAGTAATATAACCCCCAGCGCTGTATACAGTAATATAACCCCCAGCACTGTATACAGTAATATAACCCCCCAGCGCTGTATACAGTAATATAACCCCCCAGCGCTGTATACAGTAATATAACCCCCAGCGCTGTATACAGTAATATAACCCCCAGCGCTGTATACAGTAATATAACCCCCAGCACTGTATACAGTAATATAACCCCCAGCACTGTATACAGTAATATAACCCCCCAGCGCTGTATACAGTAATATAACCCCCCAGCGCTGTATACAGTAATATAACCCCCAGCGCTGTATACAGTAATATAACCCCCCAGCGCTGTATACAGTAATATAACCCCCAGCACTGTATACAGTAATATAACCCCCCCAGCGCTGTATACAGTAATATAACCCCCAGCGCTGTATACAGTAATATAACCCCCAGCGCTGTATACAGTAATATAACCCCCAGCGCTGTATACAGTAATATAACCCCCCAGCGCTGTATACAGTAATATAACCCCCAGCACTGTATACAGTAATATAACCCCCCCAGCGCTGTGTACAGTAATATACCCCCAGCGCTGTATACAGTAATATAACCCCCCAGCGCTGTATACAGTAATATAACCCCCAGCACTGTATACAGTAATATAACCCCCAGCGCTGTATACAGTAATATAACCCCCAGTGCTGTATACAGTAATATAACCCCCAGCGCTGTATACAGTAATATAACCCCCCAGCGCTGTATACAGTAATAACCCCCAGCGCTGTATACAGTAATATAACCCCCAGCGCTGTATACAGTAATATAACCCCCCAGCGCTGTATACAGTAATATAACCCCCCCAGCGCTGTATACAGTAATATAACCCCAGCACTGTATACAGTAATAACCCATGAGCGCTGTATACAGTAATATAACCCCCAGCGCTGTATACAGTAATATAACCCCCCAGCGCTGTATACAGTAATATAACCCCCAGCGCTGTATACAGTAATATAACCCCAGCGCTGTATACAGTAATATAACCCCAGCGCTGTATACAGTAATATACCCCCCCAGCGCTGTATACAGTAATATAACCCCAGCGCTGTATACAGTAATATAACCCCAGCGCTGTATACAGTAATATACCCCCCCAGCGCTGTATACAGTAATATAACCCCCAGCACTGTATACAGTAATATACCCCCCCAGCACTGTATACAGTAATATAACCCCCCAGCGCTGTATACAGTAATATAACCCCCCAACGCTGTATACAGTAATATAACCCCCAGCGCTGTATACAGTAATATAACCCCCAGCACTGTATACAGTAATATAACCCCCAGCACTGTATACAGTAATATAACCCCCAGCACTGTATACAGTAATATAACCCCCAGCGCTGTATACAGTAATATAACCCCCCAGCGCTGTATACAGTAATATAACCCCCAGCACTGTATACAGTAATATAACCCCCAGCACTGTATACAGTAATATAACCCCCCAGCGCTGTATACAGTAATATAACCCCCCAGCGCTGTATACAGTAATATAACCCCCAGCGCTGTATACAGTAATATAACCCCCCAGCGCTGTATACAGTAATATAACCCCCAGCGCTGTATACAGTAATATAACCCCCCAGCGCTGTATACAGTAATATAACCCCCAGCGCTGTATACAGTAATATAACCCCCAGCGCTGTATACAGTAATATAACCCCCAGCGCTGTATACAGTAATATAACCCCCCAGCACTGTATACAGTAATATAACCCCCAGCGCTGTATACAGTAATATAACCCCCCAGCGCTATATACAGTAATATAACCCCCAGCACTGTATACAGTAATATAACCCCCCCAGCGCTGTATACAGTAATATAACCCCCAGCACTGTATACAGTAATATAACCCCCCAGCGCTCTATACAGTAATATAACCCCCAGCACTGTATACAGTAATATAACCCCCAGCGCTGTATACAGTAATTTAACCCCCAGCGCTATATACAGTAATAACCCATGAGCGCTGTATACAGTAATATAACCCCCAGCGCTGTATACAGTAATTTAACCCCCAGCGCTATATACAGTAATAACCCATGAGCGCTGTATACAATAATGCAAATGAAGCCTGTTCATCGCTATCATTTCATTAGTCCGACTGGATGATTAAGACCGAGCCATTCTATTGTTCCCCACAGGCGGTATGATAAGTCGGGGGTTAGTAGATTGGGGATGAGATAGAGTGAGAACTCGTATAATATGCAGCTGCCTGAAAACATATTATGGGGCAAAAACTTTCAATAAAGCACAGGAGTTTAGGAAAGTATTAATTTGTTGGGAGATCCATGCAGCCGGCCGCCGGTGGCCCATCCACCATCACCCAACACAGTTTCTGCCCCAGTGATCTGCCCCCACATGGTGAGTAATCACTGGGGATCATTGAGTCCTCACTCGTTATTGCAAAACCTGGAATTTATCTTTTCTGCATTTTGGCCGCCGTCCCGCCAGCCTCCTCCATAATCCGCCGTGATTCAGTGTCCGGAGGGGCCGGCGGTGGAGTAAACACTCCGAGGATGTCTGTGTTTAAATTATCAGCTCTTAAGCAGGGAGTGCCTGATAAATCCGCGCAATAATGCATCGCGCACGCTGCCAGAAATGTCATTTATTTATTGGGTTATTTTAAAAGACACCTGGCAGGTAGAGAAAGCAATTTATGCCATTTAAATAAACACATATGTGAAGAGAACATACATGTGAAACCCATATATAATACACGGTATGTATACTCGCACACATATACATATACGCTTATGGAAAGCATATAGGTTTATTTTACTGTAAATTGACTCGCAGGAAAACTATTACTCACCAATCCATACACACACGAAACACTGGACGGGGGGGACCCATGTGGGAGGAGAGGAGCCGGAGAGGAGGGAGAGTACAGGAGAAGCAGAGGATAGGGGCAGATCTGGGTCTGCATCAGGAGCACAGGGGCAGAATCCGGGCTGCGTCAGGAGCACAGGGGCAGAATCCGGGCTGCGTCAGGAGCACAGGGGCAGAATCCGGGCTGCGTCAGGAGCACAGGGGCAGAATCCGGGCTGCGTCAGGAGCAGTAATATAACCCCCCAGCGCTGTATACAGTAATATAACCCCCCAGCGCTGTATACAGTGATATAACCCCCAGCGCTGTATACAGTAATATAACCCCCCAGCGCTGTATACAGTAATATAACCCCCCAGCGCTGTATACAGTAATATAACCCCCAGCGCTGTATACAGTAATATAACCCCCAGCGCTGTATACAGTAATATAACCCCCCCAGCGCTGTATACAGTAATATAACCCCCTACCTCTGTATACAGTAATATAACCCCCAGCGCTGTATACAGTAATATAACCCCCTACCTCTGTATACAGTAATATAACCCCCAGCGCTGTATACAGTAATATAACCCCCAGCGCTGTATACAGTAATATAACCCCCAGCGCTGTATACAGTAATATAACCCCCAGCGCTGTATACAGTAATATAACCCCCCCAGCGCTGTATACAGTAATATAACCCCCAGCGCTGTATACAGTAATATAACCCCCTACCTCTGTATACAGTAATATAACCCCCAGCGCTGTATACAGTAATATAACCCCCAGCGCTGTATACAGTAATATAACCCCCTACCTCTGTATACAGTAATATAACCCCCAGCGCTGTATACAGTAATATAACCCCCAGCGCTGTATACAGTAATATAACCCCCTACCGCTGTATACAGTAATATAACCCCCTACCGCTGTATACAGTAATATAACCCCCAGCGCTGTATACAGTAATATAACCCCCAGCGCTGTATACAGTAATATAACCCCCTACCTCTGTATACAGTAATATAACCCCCAGCGCTGTATACAGTAATATAACCCCCAGCGCTGTATACAGTAATATAACCCCCTACCTCTGTATACAGTAATATAACCCCCAGCGCTGTATACAGTAATATAACCCCCCAGCGCTGTATACAGTAATATAACCCCCAGCGCTGTATACAGTAATATAACCCCCAGCGCTGTATACAGTAATATAACCCCCAGCACTATATACAGTAATATAACCCCCAGCGCTGTATACAGTAATATAACCCCCCAGCGCTGTATACAGTAATATAACCCCCAGCGCTGTATACAGTAATATAACCCCCAGCGCTGTATACAGTAATATAACCCCCAGCACTGTATACAGTAATATAACCCCCCAGCGCTGTATACAGTAATATAACCCCCCAGCGCTGTATACAGTAATATAACCCCCCAGCGCTGTATACAGTAATATAACCCCCAGCGCTGTATACAGTAATATAACCCCCAGCGCTGTATACAGTAATATAACCCCCAGCACTGTATACAGTAATATAACCCCCAGCACTGTATACAGTAATATAACCCCCCAGCGCTGTATACAGTAATATAACCCCCCAGCGCTGTATACAGTAATATAACCCCCAGCGCTGTATACAGTAATATAACCCCCCAGCGCTGTATACAGTAATATAACCCCCAGCACTGTATACAGTAATATAACCCCCCCAGCGCTGTATACAGTAATATAACCCCCAGCGCTGTATACAGTAATATAACCCCCAGCGCTGTATACAGTAATATAACCCCCAGCGCTGTATACAGTAATATAACCCCCCAGCGCTGTATACAGTAATATAACCCCCAGCACTGTATACAGTAATATAACCCCCCCAGCGCTGTGTACAGTAATATACCCCCAGCGCTGTATACAGTAATAACCCCCAGCGCTGTATACAGTAATATAACCCCCAGCGCTGTATACAGTAATATAACCCCCCAGCGCTGTATACAGTAATAACCCCCAGCGCTGTATACAGTAATATAACCCCCAGCGCTGTATACAGTAATATAACCCCCCAGCGCTGTATACAGTAATATAACCCCCCCAGCGCTGTATACAGTAATATAACCCCAGCACTGTATACAGTAATAACCCATGAGCGCTGTATACAGTAATATAACCCCCAGCGCTGTATACAGTAATATAACCCCCCAGCGCTGTATACAGTAATATAACCCCCAGCGCTGTATACAGTAATATAACCCCAGCGCTGTATACAGTAATATAACCCCAGCGCTGTATACAGTAATATACCCCCCCAGCGCTGTATACAGTAATATAACCCCAGCGCTGTATACAGTAATATAACCCCAGCGCTGTATACAGTAATATACCCCCCCAGCGCTGTATACAGTAATATAACCCCCAGCACTGTATACAGTAATATACCCCCCCAGCACTGTATACAGTAATATAACCCCCCAGCGCTGTATACAGTAATATAACCCCCCAACGCTGTATACAGTAATATAACCCCCTGTGCTGTATACAGTAATATAACCCCCAGCGCTGTATACAGTAATATAACCCCCAGCACTGTATACAGTAATATAACCCCCAGCACTGTATACAGTAATATAACCCCCAGCACTGTATACAGTAATATAACCCCCAGCGCTGTATACAGTAATATAACCCCCCAGCGCTGTATACAGTAATATAACCCCCAGCACTGTATACAGTAATATAACCCCCAGCACTGTATACAGTAATATAACCCCCCAGCGCTGTATACAGTAATATAACCCCCCAGCGCTGTATACAGTAATATAACCCCCAGCGCTGTATACAGTAATATAACCCCCCAGCGCTGTATACAGTAATATAACCCCCAGCGCTGTATACAGTAATATAACCCCCCAGCGCTGTATACAGTAATATAACCCCCAGCGCTGTATACAGTAATATAACCCCCAGCGCTGTATACAGTAATATAACCCCCAGCGCTGTATACAGTAATATAACCCCCCAGCACTGTATACAGTAATATAACCCCCAGCGCTGTATACAGTAATATAACCCCCCAGCGCTATATACAGTAATATAACCCCCAGCACTGTATACAGTAATATAACCCCCCCAGCGCTGTATACAGTAATATAACCCCCAGCACTGTATACAGTAATATAACCCCCCAGCGCTCTATACAGTAATATAACCCCCAGCACTGTATACAGTAATATAACCCCCAGCGCTGTATACAGTAATTTAACCCCCAGCGCTATATACAGTAATAACCCATGAGCGCTGTATACAGTAATATAACCCCCAGCGCTGTATACAGTAATTTAACCCCCAGCGCTATATACAGTAATAACCCATGAGCGCTGTATACAATAATGCAAATGAAGCCTGTTCATCGCTATCATTTCATTAGTCCGACTGGATGATTAAGACCGAGCCATTCTATTGTTCCCCACAGGCGGTATGATAAGTCGGGGGTTAGTAGATTGGGGATGAGATAGAGTGAGAACTCGTATAATATGCAGCTGCCTGAAAACATATTATGGGGCAAAAACTTTCAATAAAGCACAGGAGTTTAGGAAAGTATTAATTTGTTGGGAGATCCATGCAGCCGGCCGCCGGTGGCCCATCCACCATCACCCAACACAGTTTCTGCCCCAGTGATCTGCCCCCACATGGTGAGTAATCACTGGGGATCATTGAGTCCTCACTCGTTATTGCAAAACCTGGAATTTATCTTTTCTGCATTTTGGCCGCCGTCCCGCCAGCCTCCTCCATAATCCGCCGTGATTCAGTGTCCGGAGGGGCCGGCGGTGGAGTAAACACTCCGAGGATGTCTGTGTTTAAATTATCAGCTCTTAAGCAGGGAGTGCCTGATAAATCCGCGCAATAATGCATCGCGCACGCTGCCAGAAATGTCATTTATTTATTGGGTTATTTTAAAAGACACCTGGCAGGTAGAGAAAGCAATTTATGCCATTTAAAGAAACACATATGTGAAGAGAACATATATGCGAAACCCATATATAATACACGGTATGTATACTCGCACACATATACATATACGCTTATGGAAAGCATATAGGTTTATTTTACTGTAAATTGACTCGCAGGAAAACTATTACTCACCAATCCATACACACACGAAACACTGGACGGGGGGGACCCATGTGGGAGGAGAGGAGCCGGAGAGGAGGGAGAGTACAGGAGAAGCAGAGGATAGGGGCAGATCTGGGTCTGCATCAGGAGCACAGGGGCAGAATCCGGGCTGCGTCAGGAGCACAGGGGCAGAATCCGGGCTGCGTCAGGAGCACAGGGGCAGAATCCGGGCTGCGTCAGGAGCACAGGGGCAGAATCCGGGCTGCGTCAGGAGCACAGGGGCAGAACCGGGGCTGCGTCGGGGAGACGACCGCACATCTAGGTTTGGGTCGGGGGGATAATCGGATGAAGGGATCCCCCTTTGCCTGGGAAGTTCTGCTGGAGATGAATTCATTCACCCCCTGCTGACATTTGACCCACCATGGACCCCGAGGTGAGTGCCCCGGACCCCCTTTACTGGATGGTATTGGGGTGAGCGGAGCCGGCTCTCCCAGGGATATCGGGTTATTCAGTAAAATTCATGTGAGTTACTGCATCACTTATCTCAGTTCTAGAAGGTTTGTTACCTGGTTGTATCCTAAACCCCCCCCCAGGGTACAGGTATCCCCCCCCAGGGTAACCCGCAGGGGCTTCTCACCCCACTGAGCAAAGAGCAAAAAAACAGCGAATTACATTTTTGACTAAATTAGTATTATCCTAAAATGATGTATTTAACCCTCTACATCCAGAGTAAATTCTATAGAACCATGTCAGATGCAGTAATAGTTTTATTAAACACCTGGGTTATTATTTCTATAGCACCTACTGATGCCGCAGCGCTGTACAACCAGGCTGCATGTAACAATGACATATTTAGAACGCACGGCATCACAATACTCCATATTCTAGTACTTTATATTTGTTCATTTTGGAGGATGGACCTATAAGGTGGAATAACTGGGTGCTTCACCGATGAAAATGATCATCATTTCACGATTACATTTGGTTTATGGTTAAAATGTTATTCTGGTTCAAAGTCTAAAAAGGTTTTAAGGAAATATATAATATATATAATTTACTTGTAAATTGTTGGCGCTATATAAATAAAAGGTAACAACAATAATAATATAATGATAATAATAATAATATAACAATAATAATATAATGATAATAATAATAATATAACAATAATAATAATAATATAACAATAATAATATAACAATAATATAACGATAATATAATAATTACTTACTTATCCTCAAGGGGTCTATCCTACATCACCAGTTTCACACTTTTCGCCCAATGTGTCTGGGGCTGCCCTCGTCCAATCACCTGTCGCTTTCTGTACCATGTGACGGAGAATGTGGGAATAGGACGCGGGGCATTTTAAAAATAACGGGTCCATCGGTCGGATACTATTTATTTATTTATTCACACCATAAACCGTTTTCCCTCGTGGGGGCAGCTCGTCTATTCATCCATTTTGGTAAATAGCAGTTGGTAGCAGAAGCCGTGTATTTAGACCTTATGGAACCCCGTTGTCACGGCGAGACCCCTAAGACCCCTACATACATATGCCTGATAATTACGCAGAATTTCGCTCCTTTAACAAGGCCGTTTCCCTGGGATTCTCCCTTCTACCTCCCTGATCCGCGTAAACCAAGTGTATGAGCCGCTTACCGAGCGTCCGCATCGATTCGCATTCATTAGCGGCCTCTTGACGTACGTTCATTACGGACCCTCTGGGGATTACCTGACACGTACAGGGAGCTCTCCAATCTATCCTCGCGTCATCAGCAATTAATCCGTAAAACGTGCTCACACGGCAATCCTTCAGCTTCTTTCCCTCCCGGTAGACTCATAGAAAAAAAGGGAAAATAGAAAAAATAAAGCAGGATGAAAAGATGGAGGGTGAGGCGAGACGGAGAAGAGGGAGAGGCGAGGCGGAGAAGAGGGAGAGGCGAGACGGGGAAGAGGGAGAGGCGAGACGGGGAAGAGGGAGAGGCGAGACGGGGAAGAGGGAGAGGCGAGACGGAGAAGAGGGAGAGGCGAGACGGAGAAGAGGGAGAGGCGAGACGGAGAAGAGGGAGAGGCGAGACGGAGAAGAGGGAGAGAGGAGACAGAGAAGAGGGAGAGAGGAGACAGAGAAGAGGGAGAGGCGAGAAGGAGAAGAGGGAGAGGCGAGAAGGAGAAGAGGGAGAGGCGAGAAGGAGAAGAGGGAGAGGCGAGACGGAGAAGAGGGAGAGGCGAGAAGGAGAAGAGGGAGAGGCGAGAAGGAGAAGAGGGAGAGGCGAGAAGGAGAAGAGGGAGAGGCGAGGCGGAGAAGAGGGAGAGGGAGAGGTCTTCACCTGTGGAGGTTCATAGCAGGTCCAGCAAGCTTTGGGGTAAAATCTTCTCAAAGTCGGCCAACAGAATACCGCAAAGCTGAAGGCTACCCTTAACAAGAAAGGACTAAGGGCCAAGGTTTGAGTCTTTATTGCAGACAACAAAGGGCCGATGGGACGGGACGGGACGGGCCGGGCCAAATGGGTCAGCCATAGACCCTCTGACCCCTACACCACTAGTGATGCCAAAACTACCCCCCAAGACAAGTATGGAAATGGGGGTCCCATTTGAATTTAGAGACCCCCATCTCCCGGGTTCTCGCTCCAGGAGATCCGCAGAGACCACAACGGCTGCCCCCCCTCTGATAACAGCGAGCGAGCCGGTAATAAATGGGGCCAGGGATGGGACCGCAGCGGCTTTTAATTCCCTTTGTAACAGAGGAAAGCGTCTTTTTGTTTTGTGCGGAGGATGTGTGTCATTATTTGTAAGCTTTGTCCGAGGCGGGTGGAGACGTTCGTTAATAAAACGCAGGAAACATTTACGCCAGCGGAAAAAAAACGCAATAATGAGAAATAGCAAGATGGGAAGATGGGAAGACGGACAGGGCGAGATCTAAAGAGGCGACCGGCAGAAAAGGTCCTGATTTAAACCGATTTTCCTACAGCTGGCCGTCGGTCAGAGAGAACATTCCGGGTCGATCCTTATTGAAAAAGGAAATTGAGAATGGATTAGGGGTAAGTGGGGTCGGTGCTACTTATATAGTCTGTATATACCGTGCATACGCAAGGCATTAACCCGCAGCGTTACAATGTAATTGTTTCATTTAGATTTAAATTATATCATTTAAATTAATTTATTAAAGTAAAAAATACCTTTTTAAGATCCAAACCCTTTTTTTTAATCTGAAAAAGGAAGTTACTCTTTAAGGGGAGGAATGCGCAATAATTTCCAGAGAGCTTACAATCTAACATTTACCCCCCCCCCTCCCCCCATCTATTCACATGTTCCATACGACGCGTCCTGCGTGAAAGCCTCGGCATCGATTTAGATACGGAACCCTGAAGTGCAGACGTTATATTCTATATTCTATACAATGTTACTAACGCTGCTTTATATCAGGAACCGATTGGGATCTCGGACTCCCGCGCCGTTACGTAAAACACGCAATGTGTCCAAGATGTTGGCAACAGTTTTATTTTTTGGGGCATAATCGCAGGGAACATACAGGGTCTTCAAATGCTTTAGCGGTGAAATGCGTTGGGCACCCCAAAAATCTCTTACAACTGCAATAAATGTCTGACTAATTTTGAACACCTTTTTATTCATTTCCAGTGACATCCAGGCCAACGTTGGGGGCGCGGGGAGGGAATGGCAGCTGGCTGAGATGCACGCGCCTTCCCGGCTTTTCTCCGACATGGGAAACATCACAGAGGACCCCGTCGAGTCCAACGTCACCGGCTGTACCATCGACCACACCATACACCAGACGCTGTTCCCCGTGGTGTACATCACCGTCTTCGTCGTCGGCCTTCCAGCCAACTGCTTGTCCCTGTACTACGGCGTCCTGCAGATCAAGGCCAGGAACGAGCTGGGGATATACCTGTGCAACCTAACAGCGGCCGACCTCCTCTACATCTTCTCTCTGCCCTTCTGGATCCAGTACGTCCTGCAGCACGACAACTGGACGTACAACGAGGCGATGTGCCGGATCTGCGGCATCCTCCTGTACGAGAACATTTACATCAGCATCGGATTCCTTTGCTGCATCTCGGTGGACCGCTACCTGGCGCTGGTCCATCCCTTCAGGTTCCTTCATCTCCGGACGATGAAGGCGGCCGCCGTGGCCAGCTCCGTCATTTGGCTCAAGGAGATCATGACCAGCTACTTCTTCTTCAAGCACGGAGAGTTCAGTAAAGATCCCGACAGCCACGTCGTGTGCTTTGAGCATTACCCCATGAAAACATGGGAGCACAGCATTAATTACTATCGCTTCCTCGCCGGATTCCTTCTCCCCCTCTTCCTGCTGCTCTTTTCCTACTGCTGCATCTTTAAGGTGGTCCGGAAGAGCCAAGGAACTCAGACCAAGAAGAAACTCCAGATCAAGCACTTGGTTCTCAGCACCGTCCTCATCTTCGTGGTCTGTTTTGGGCCGTACCACGTCTTGGTGGTCATCAGAAGCTTGTTCGAGAAAGACTGCGGGTTCGCCGCGAGCATATTCAACTTTTACCACATTTCTTTGCTGCTCACCACCTTCAACTGCGCGGCGGATCCGGTGCTGTACTGCTTCGCCAACGAGAACACGTACAAAGACTTCGTCAGGCTGAAAGGTTCTTGCTTGGCTCTGTCGCGGTGCCAGAAGGCAGCGAAGGGCTCCTACGAACTGAATCGCGTGGAGACGACTAGCGAAGACATCTGCAGGTCAAAGCCCGCGCCGTCTAAGAGCGAGACTTCTGTGCTGTGCGAGAACAAAGTTTCTGTTACCGAGTCACGTGGAACCGGAGCTGTCCACGGACAAAGGTCTGACTGTTAATGAGACGGCGACCTCAGGCGAGCAGACCCCGCGGTATATATATCGCTGGTATCAGAACAGGGGTTTTGTGAATATTCTGTAACACATTTGGTGGAAAACAATTCATTTTCTGTCCTTTTTTCCTTAAGGTTCCAACATAGAGTTTTACTAACAAACCTCAGCCAAAAGCAGCGGCATATCTTCTGTATCCGCCGACGCATTTCGCTAACCAATCAAATCAACGATCATCTTCTTTTATTTCCGCAAAAAATATTTATTTTGCTTCTTAAAATGCGTTATTTACAGTTTCCACAAACTGTTGTTTTTTTTTTTCCCCAGGAAAAAGGTGGTTCTAACGATAGCTGTGGTTAAAAGGCCCCAAGGCAGGCGCTTTTAGGCTATAATATTCCGGCCGCGGAAAAGCGGACGTTTAATGCGCCCACAGAGAGAAAATACGGCGAATTAGAGCCTCGTCTAACATCCGCGGTAAAAATAAAGTGCTTAATGAAATAAGCCACATCGGTCTCTGCATCAAGGAGGCAACATCCAGCCTGGATAAATGTCTCAGTAATAGATGCTGATGTGTTTTTGCCCTAAGGAAGGATCCGGGGCATCTGGATATCTATCCCATAGAGCACCAATCGAACCCGGCCAGGCTCTGCTTTAGTCTGTAGAGCCCATCTGTGGAAAAGCAGGTGAGGGAATGGGGCGATATTGTTGAAACCAGAGCAGCCCAGGGGGGTTATTAGCAAGTGTAGCAGGGCCCCATCCGGCAAGAAAATCTGTATATTCTGTCGAGCCAGGGATATCATCTTTCTACGAGTCTCAGGACAAAGCAATCGATTTCAGATAAATAGCCTTTTTTATGCTATGGACCCCAAAACTGTGATATATATTATTTTCAGCTGATTATACAGACGGGGTTGTGAATCAGTAAATAATTGTTACGTGCGGCCAGCCCTTTCGCTTGATTATATTCATTTTTTTTTATGATTTTCATTGAATCACACGGTAATTTGGGACGCCGATGCGCAGAATTTCCGGGCAGGAATGGCGTTACATCGTGACCTCGAGAAGTTTCTGGATCATCTCGGAATGCGTGTTATGAAACGGAAGCCCGTCGACTTCCATGGCGAGGTTCCCGGTCTTCCCGCTGCGCACTCCCTGATCCACGAGGACTTTCAGCAGCTTCTCTTCCTGTTTGCATTAAATAAGTGGCATGTTGAAACGAGTAACACGTGGATTTACGGCGTGCGTTAAGGACTAGCTTTCCGTGTAACATGCGCAGAATCGTGGTATAAAAGCTGCACGCGGGGTTTTGTCGATGGCGCGCGGCACATATTATTGGTTAAGAAGCTTTAATGTATTTTCACTGCGTCTTTAAGATATTGTAAACCCATAAATTCACTGAATAAAAAAATATGTATTTTGTACGTTTTCCAAAAATACGACAGCCATTCCTTGAATAAAACGATTTTATCTCAACTGCAACAACTCATATTACGATGTTTCAAAGGAACGGCAGAAACGCGAATCTCTTAACATATTTATGTGGAACAAAATATAAACTTTATGCTTTTACTAACATGAAAACCATAGAACCCCCCAGCAGATCAGCCCCCATCCGGCCCCCGTCTAGTCGCCCGTTTCTCCTGCTGTAAAGAGTCAAACCTTAATCAGTCGTTGGTCTCGTCTTAGATTCAGGAGCCGTATGTCTATCCCATGCATGTTTAATACCCTCACTGTATTACCCTCTACCACCTCTGCTGGGAGGCTGTTCCATGTATAATACACTTTTGAAGTGAAGTCTTCTTGTTAAACTCATAAAGGACGAATATAACAATTTGCTGACATTGCTTGTTACCTTATCGATGGTAGGAAGCGCAGCAGTCCAGACCTCGGCCCCTGCAGTCCTGGGGAATCCCACTGCCTTCCTCAGATAGCGCTCGTGAATCCCACAGGTATTTAGGAGGTACAAAGCACACGATACGGCGTATCCTCCCCAGTTAGAGACCCCTAGGAAAAGAGTGGCGGCCACATAGATTAATATAGAAAATTACTGAGTGCAGCCGGATTCACGTAAAGGAACAATTTAAAAATACAGAGCTGTGATTCCCAAAATATTTACCCCTTTTGCACTGGTGAGCGACTTAACAATAGAGAACCGATAACTTAATGGGGAGGAATAATCATGCAGATCCTGAGAGCAGGCTGCTCATGTGGTATTCACATAAGGCGGGTTCTAATACATATATAATGTATCCATTACACGGGGTTAATTCAGTGTATATCAATAACACAGCCGATTTAAACGCAACAAAGGGATGCAATGCGTGAGACTCACCTGCAATAATTGCAAAGTCTGCAGCCACGTCGCAGGCGATGGTGTCGCCATTTGTAATGTGTTCCTTCACCGCTTCTTTTACTTTGCCCATCCCCAGTTCATTCCCACCGTCTCCGATACCTTTCCGATACAAAAAAAAAAAGTTTCGTAAGTCTGCGAGTCCGAGGGAAAGCCGCCGGAGAATTATTGTTTGTTGATTTATTTTATTATTATTATACTTTATTTAAAAAGCGCCGACAGATTCTGCAGCGCCGTACAAAGAAGAAAATGCTATTTATATGGCCCCATCATATTCTGTAGCGCTGTACAAACATAAATGTTCAGAAAGTCTCAGATGGAGCTCTAACGCAAACCGCACAGGGGCGAGAGAACGCGATTCACTGGAAAAAGAGAAGATCCCAGATCCTCATTGAAGAAAAAAATATATAAATATAAATTTTTTTAGTAAATTTCACTCCCAGACCTGGCAGCGGATGAAACGGCGTTTTAATAGTTTATATATTTTAAATAGCTTATCCATATTTAAATATACATCTCCTTACATATTTAGGACATTTAAGCTGTCTGTTAATTGGTTAATTACACTTAATTCGATATTACCTCTAATCGGGCTTGCACTGACCTACCTGTTGTCGCGATGCCTCGGATACGCTGGGCAGCCAGGAACAGATTATCAATGGGATCCACCAAATGCTTGATGTTAATTTTCCTGGCGTTGTAATAGTTACCGTCGCTTGCCCGTCCTGCCCGTTCAATAGCCACCAGGTGATCGTACCTTCCAGGATGCAGACAGGCCAAAGAAACACGCGTTAACGATGGGGAGAAATGATCATAGCCAAGCCGACAGCGTACCTCTAGGCCGGGATTCTGAATTCAAACAGCGAGCAGCCGACGGGAGATACTAAGAATTCCCATCTCCCATTGGATACAAAGCTACACCCAGATATCCCATAAATCCCTATAAATCACTGAGACACGCAACGTACCATAGAGGCGGGATGTTCTCATTATACCATTATTACTTATTGGTTTAAATTTATACATTTATAAGTGGCGGTCACTGACCTCGGCTTCTCGGGATCTCCGTCCTCGCACAGGAATCTCACAGGCGACTCCGCAGACTCCTCTTTGTAACATAACAGAGGCACCGGGGATTGTAACACTCCTAGGGCAACAAAAAAACACACAAAGAAACTTAGCACAAAGCCCACTGCCTTCAGGCGTTATAGGCCGGCACGGCTCTCCCATCTGCTTCATATAAAATCCATGCGCGAGCTCAAAAGAAAATACAAAAGTTGTCTAATTAATCACAAGTAGATAATTACACATAAAAAAAATATTCAGTAAGGAGAGGTTTTTATGTAGTCCAAGTTCTGTTGTAAAAATGAAAAGAACGGTTACCAAATAAATAATAAAACAGGCTGTTACTCATAAAAAAACCACAATTCTGTTTTCTGACACGGTAAAGTTTTAGTGATTGTCGGTGGGCTATTAAAGGGACGCTCTGGGAGTCGTACGTCACCTTTATACGAATGTAAGATTCATGAGAATCTTCTATAGCAGGGCGTCCAACCTGCGGCCCTCCAGCTGCTGCAGGACTACATCTCCCATAATGCTCTTTCAGCTAAGGGGCGAGCTGAGGAGTATGGGAGATGTAGTCCTGTAGCAACTGGAGGGCCACAGGTTGGACACCCCTGTTCTATAGGGTAGCGATTTCTTATTTTTTTCTTTCCGCTAAATAAGAAATATTAAAGTACTTTAACGTTCTTAGAAAGACCTTTAATACACATTCTTCGCTGGACAGAAATCCTTCTGTACTTTAAAAGCTGCCTAAACAATTATTATTATTATTCTTTATTTATTTAAATAGCGCCAACAATTTCCGCAGCGCTTCTTACAGTTCCTGCATTCAAAAGGGTCTGACAAACTGGAGCAATAAATCATTACATATATATTATAAGCAACACACATATACATTACCCTGCTGAACCGCACGGTCGAGAATGTTTTTGTTCAGATCAATGGCACGCTCATCTGTCACAATGGCAACGCGTTTCCCCAGGGCCTGCAGCATGGCGGCCATAGCGATGGCGCCGGGAGGGCCGTCGGTTTCCTCCGGCGGGTCGTGCTGAAAGTGAGTGGGAAACCCGGTGGTTATAAGGACGGATTTGGCGTGAGACAGCGAGAGGCTGGACTTCAGCAGCTCCTCCGGGATCAGAAGATGCTTTATCCCCCGATCGCCTGGAAAACAGAAAATTGTTTTAGCAATCGGTGAGGGTTAAGTCTCTCTACGGTCCTTTATGGCATTTCATGCGGTTTAATAGCGTTTTTACAGCTTACTTAACTACCACTTTATGATTAAAAATGCATTAAACGCCAAAGGTTTCTTAGCAAGTAAAAAAAAAAAGATAATTAATAATAAAATAAAAAAGAGACAGTTGTGCTTACGAGAAAGAGTGAGTACACCGATACCGAGGGGCTATTCCCTCGCTGCGTGTTAGCGCGATATAAAATCCCAGGAGGATCCGCAGCATGAGAAGGACCCATTTTTGGGATTATTATTATTATTTTTGTGTTACCTGGATCTACGCCGATGATTCCCTCCAAGGCCCGGATTCTCTGCGCTGCCCGCTGCGATACCAAGCTGAAGTGCGCGGGGTCACAGGAGATCCGGAAAACCTCCGGGACTTCCTCGGGCCGAGTAACCGGAGCGCCCTCGCTTTTCACATCCGTGACAAACATGCAGCCGGGAGAGTGAGTGAAGGCCAGGGGCGACTCTGAGTGAAGACCACAAAGACGTTTTACATGGAAAATGTAATATTGAAATCTGAAAAAAGTAAATATTCCCTGTTTTTAATTAAAATTCCAACTTGTTGATCGGGTTTCGATTGGCTGTGAGGTTATACGTACTGCAGCTACTAACAGCCTCCACGCCGGTGACGCCGCACGCCCAGAACACAGGGACATCGTCCGGATGAAACCGTACCGGGTCCCCAAAATCTGTTTTCTGGAGATCACGTATCCCGAGAAAGCCTAATAAGGACAGAAAGTTACTAATTATTTCGGTGATACATTATTAGAGGACGGGGAGGCAGGGGAATATCTCTTTTTTAATTTGTTGTATGACAGATGCTTTATACATGTAAGCGATGGTGGGAAGAGCCCAATGCAACAGCAAGGAACATATAAATTAGCAATTTAACCGTTCGAATAATTGCACTTTAATGTGATATCTCACCTATTTTTACCTATGCACCAGCCTAAACTTCTAGTTACACATTTCATATGTGTACGTAAATACTATAGGTCTTGGAAGAGGCACCTTAAGTCAAGCAGTATATATATATATATATAAGCAAAACAAAGACAATAAAAGTCACAGGCATCTCGTGCCTTTAATTCACTGACAGACCTGGGCAGCCGATGTGAACAGGGGCTCCGTGGCAATGTGTCAGCGGTTGGGTTGCCTTTACCGCCGCATCCAGTTTGTCCAGTGGAATCGGTCTCATGGTGACCACAAGATTGCAAGAGAAGTCGCCAACGGACGAGCAGCGGACGTCTGTCTACGGGAAGAGGAAAAGTACCGGAAGTTAGAAAAAAGCAGGTATAGTCTATAAAATGATTCTTATGACACAGCTAGATAAATAAAGTGGGCTATGTCTAGATAAATTATCTATCCGTACCCCACTCAGGGTCCACATCTCAAGTGGGCTGCATGCACACGCAACACAAACCACCCAGTGTGCTTTAAAGAAGAAGGATATCGATGCCCAAGTAGACCTGATCCATTGGTACCAACTACATTCTATTTATACCCTGAGGATATCATTACAGGTGGGCAAAATCTTTTGCCAATAAAAATGGTGCAATCCAGCGCTGGAATTTCTGCCCCTTCACAGGCTCCTGCTTTTGCAGAATGTCCCACGGACTAAATGCCATTTGTCAACCAGCTCTAGCCTCAGACACCTACCGAATACATGCTGACGTTGCGCTGCTGCTCTACGTTCCTCACCGGGACTCCAAATCTCTCTACTGCGCTCTCGAAGGAGAAGCTGCAGCCCAGGTAGAAGGTCACCATGTCCTTCAGCTGCTCAGAATAACTCTCCAGGGTGTTCAGGCTCCCGGAGAAGACTCCGTGTAGGTACCTCCTGTACTGCAGACAGTCTGTGCTACAAAGTAAAGCAAGTGACCATAAACACTACATTCAGATACAACGAAAATTATTATACAATGTGGACTGTTTTCTTAATCCCGCTAAATCTCTGACCATTACCTCCCGCAATGTGTGTCTTCCACTCCCGCCCATTAATTCACTCATTCATTCCCTCTTCACAGATACTCATTCATTTCCTCGATCACGCATTCTCATTCATACAAACTCCCCCACCCCCGTACCTTATCTGCAGATTTCCCGCGCACTCCCGCAGGGCTGCCTTCGCACACAGCGTCTCTTCCCTCGTCCCACCGGAACGGAGCAGAGTCATGTGACGTGACGTAAATTCACGTGACTCTGCTGGGTTCGTGGGCGGGAACAAGAGAAGAGACGCTGTGAGGGAGCAACGCGAAGGCAGCCATGCGGGACTGCGCGGGATCACCGGGACCTCCATGTACATTGTCTGACCACCGGCTCCCGCCCACAACTCCCGAAAAACCACCGGCACCCCAAGTTTTTTTGACGAGTCCCACGGGACCGGCATCCTGATGCTGTCCTCTAGTGTGGAGTGTAAAATCAAAAGCAACCTAAAAAAACCCTAAAAATATATAAGCGCTCAAACATTTATGAAATCATTCCTTCTACGCCCCAAATAATATTCCAATTAAAATTAGCGGCATGGAAATATCGATTCAGATGCTATATGCAGGAGAACATTTGGCTGAAAACCTGAAGAAATCTAGTCCGCAGACCTTAAGCTTTTGCCACCAAAAAACGAAACATTTTTAACCCCTTAATGACAAAGCCCATACATGTACGGGCTCAAAACGCATTGTTTTCAATGGGTTTAGGGACCGCCCATTGTCCTTAAGGGGTTAATGAAACTAAAAACCTTTAGAAAATCATTCCTGATATGTGATATGGAAGGTGTGATTTGGAAGCTATATGCAGGAGACAAATTAGTAGAAAATCCAATAAAATCTACGACCACGGACCTCGCGTTTTTGCCAATAAAATCTATACTATCCCCCAAAAAATTAAAAATGTTTGAAATACTTAAAAACTTCAGAAAATCATTCTTCCTCAAAACCCAAGTGACATGCCAGGTAAATGGAGTTGTCTGGAAGGCCTGGAAGTTACACGCAGGAGATGATTGGCTGAAAACCTGACAGCGGACATTAGTTTTTTTGCCAAAAAATTTAATATTTTAAAAACTCAAAAACAATCGTTAAATCATGCCTCGTAAACTCTGCCGTCTCGATGATTTTTTCAGGTTTTCGGGCAAATAACTGAAAAGGTTTGATATCGGAGTCCTTTTTTGGAAGCTACCTGGGGGGAACAGATTTGTCCGAAATCCTCAAAAAAAAATCTAGACTGTTGGCAAAAAACATTGGTCCGGGGGCCACGCGTATTCCTTGGGTCATCTCTGACCTTTAACAACATTAACGCCAATGCAGACGGCAGATGCTTACCGTATATCGGAGTCCTTGCTCAGCGGAGGGCACTTCCACTCCCCTGGAGCACTCCGGTATAATAACGGGAGGGGGCCATGATTGGCCTGGCAGAATTTCTCAAAGTCGTCCGCGAGGGATTTGTGTATGATCACCACGTTGGCTTGAGTGTAGCCTTCAACGGAACGAAAAAAAACAGTCGGGTTGGTTGTGATTCTCTCTGTAACTAAACTCACATGACCCTCCCCGCCGTCTTGTCGGTAATCCCCCCGCTCTGTGACTCTCTACAGATTGCGGAGTGGAGGCTGGAAGCCCACCATACTTGGCACCCCAGCAAAAAGCACCTTCACTCAACCAAAAGAGTCAAATTCTAGGAGCATCGGTCAAGTTTAAGAAACGCTGATTTCCGTTCACATTTAAATCCCGTTTTCTGACGTTTTACTGACTCACTGGTTTATATCCCAGGAGCCTCAGCAGTGCCTTACTTATACATTCCTTCTTTAATTATTGTTACGTTATGAGGAGTTTGGACCCCAGACCAAGGAGCGCTTCACCTCCAGCACTGCGAACGAGGGAGGAATGCTGATAAATACGCGTCCGAAACCATCCAAAACTACATTTTAATGCTGGTATCATCCGCATGAGAAAATTTACTCGATATTATACCCTATATATATATATATATAAACACACACACATATACATATATATATATACACACATATACATATATATATATATATATATATATATACACACACATATACATATATATATATACACACACATATACATATATACCGTATTGGCTCGAATATAGGCCGCACTTTTTTCCCCCACTTTAAGTTTTTAAAGTGGGGGTGCGGCCTATATTCGGGGTCTAGCGCCCGACGCCCGGGACATGCAGTCCCGGGCGCCGGGCAGGCAGCGGGGTTAAGATACAGATCCCCCGCAGCGGTGCAGGGGACCTGCATCCTTCTCCCCGATACGCTCAGACAGCCTCCCCTGCCAGCACTTCCCACGGGGGGGGGGTGCCGGCACGGGAGGTTATCTAAGCGTTTTACCTCTGCCCACCCCCGACTTACCGGAGCAGACTCCCGGGTGTTGCCGCTGTCCTCCCTCCCCGAGATCCGCTGCCGCTGTCCTCCCTCCCCGAGATACGCTGCCGCTGTCCTCCCTCCCCGCGATACGCTGCCGCTGTCCTCCCTCCCCGAGATACGCTGCCGCTGTCCTCCCTCCCCGCGATACGCTGCCGCTGTCCTCCTCTGCCCCCCCCTCCTCGACTTACCGGAGCAGACTCCCGGGTGTCTTGCGGGGCCGGCGGGAGACATCTACGCAATACGCGCATGCAACTTCCGGTACCGGTACCGGAAGTTGCATACGCGTATTGCATAGATGTCCCTCGCCGGCCCCGCAAGACACCCGGGAGTCTGCTCCGGTAAGTCGAGGAGGGGGGGGCAGAGGAGGACAGCGGCAGCGTATCGCGGGGAGGGAGGACAGCGGCAGCGTATCTCGGGGAGGGAGGACAGCGGCAGCGTATCGCGGGGAGGGAGGACAGCGGCAGCGTATCTCGGGGAGGGAGGACAGCGGCAGCGGATCTCGGGGAGGGAGGACAGCGGCAGCGTATCGCGGGGGGAGAGGACAGTGACAGCATATCTCGGGGGGGGGGGACAGAGTGGCAGCATGTTTTTTTTGGTGCTTTTTTAAAGAAAAAAAACTTTTTCTTTAAAAAAGCACCAAACTTTTAGGGTGCGGCCTATATACGGGGGCGGCCTATATCCGAGCCAATACGGTATATATATACACACACACACACACACATTGTATATATATATATATCACATGCACACAAATCAGAAAAACAAATAACATTTTCATATTGGATTAACATGGAAATATCGCATGTTTGGTGAAAAAGCTAATTATTAAGATAAACATGGCACGTAACCATGAATTTAATAAAGTGACCATCACCTGAAGACATCCCCGATGTATTTGTCAGGTTAACTTTGTTGTATCGGATTAACCCTCGCACGGCCGCTGGCATAAGGTATCTGAGTCTCTGAAGGGAAAGCATACCATCGACCTGCGGGGAAACAGAGACGTAAACTCCTGCAAATTAAAAATCACCTTTCACACTCCTGGAGGGAATACATTATTCCACGCACATTATTTATAATCATTTTACGTTAAAAATACTTCTGTATTAAATATTAACATACTTTGAGAATATTCTTAAAATAAACAAACATTGCTAAGAAGACATGAAATAAAACGCGATTAGATTATCGGAACAGTGGATGGTTTTTTCCATTAAAGGGTAATTTATTCACTCTGAGATTATGTCATACAGTTAAACAGACTCGCCGTGAGCCCAACATGTCTGACTTGTCTGCCGTTATTCACATGCAGGACTATGAGGGACTATGCAGAAGTTGGGGTCTCACACAGGTCCCTGTCAGACTCCCAATGGAGCGTCAGCTCTGTCCCTCAGCGGCGAGGGGGTAGAAGGGCAGAAATGTCCGCTGGCACCCGGCTGTTTTACCTCCACGTCCGAGAGGGACTCCATCATGCCCCGTCAGATATGTCTCTGCCCAACGACATCTACCTCAACTAACAGGGCAGGGATCGGGGCTTTAAAATGTCAATTGTTAACCGGCTGGTTAAACATTTAAATGGAGATTCTCATTCACTTAACTAACGGGTCACTTTGTGTCCTAAAGTCGCAGAGATAGTAGAAGACCACTGTCCAGAAAGTGTAATTTCCGGAGGAAAGGTTCCCAAAGCCAGTCCTTAAAGGGACTTAAATGCCCTCATAATGTTCTTGCCTCCTGAAGTCGGGACGGTGTTTGTGATGTCACCCGGTTTCCTCCGAACCGGAAGAACCTTCGACCACATCTCGTGACGCTTTCCAAGGCTTTCCTTCATTGTAATTTAGCATCATGACACTGGATACAACGTTATTTCAACGTCAAACACCCCATTCACATGCAAGGCTGGAAGCGGCGCTAACGTACCTGAGAGGCGTGCGATTGGCTGCGTACCTGGTCCGTTCACTGCGTCATCCGTGTTCTCGCCGCTCCTGAAACACGCAGTGACATCAGAACTCAGATACTCGATACAGATACTCGATTCCCAACCAGCCGCTTCTGTCAAGCAGACCGAAACTAGAAATTCTTACTGAGCGGCCCTTTTGGATGAGCTGAAAAGTCCACCATTCCTGCCCAAAATTCTGGGTAAAAATACCATATGTATAAATTGTACAGTGCCGCGTAATTTGTTGGCGCTTAACACATAAAAGGTAACAATCCTTAAATATTATGATAATAAAGTCATTCTCACTTACAGACAATACAAAAAAAACATGCATTTTGTCCCACAAGCGATGTCTCCCTTTTGTACAGCGCCACGGAATATGTAAGCACTTCGCAAACGAATGAAAACATGAACTGCTTGAAATCCTGTGATGTCACGGCCGGGCACTCCAACTCCCATGACGCAAAGCCACATATCGCAATAAAATCCAGGCTTTAGTAATAAAGGCTTAAATCTCAGACAATCGGATTCTAGTTTTATAAACACAGAAAATACTAAGTTTTATATCGTTTAAAACAAACGTATCCATGAAGATACTTTGTATTACTCTATGATTGTAACCTTTATAGGTATTTGGATACAGTTTGGATACAGTTTAGAACTCTAGGACTAATGAGCTGGGGGGTAAAGGTCGCCCTGCTGCTGATCGTTAAATGGAATTTAAGTATTTTGTAAAGAAACGGGGATTATCCTGTGCCCAATACACGGCAGATATGTAACTCATTAAAGGCTGTTCATCCAGACTATTATTAATATAAGGCAGACACAGACCGCAAGAAGTAACAAGTCACATACAGTTCCATACCAGCCCTGCTGACCTCAGGAGGCAGACATCTTGCACCAATAAGCCTGACAGTGGGCAAAAACTACATTTCCCATCACCCCCTGGGAGCTGTTTAATTCTGCGCTCCTGGTGCCCTCTGCTGAACGAACTCCATATAATATTCAGCCAGCGAGACTCTGGAAACGGGTTTTTTTGGGTTTAACTTGACACCACTTATCTAAGTCTAAAACTGGAGGGTCAGAGGCTTAGATGCAATGGAGGAAAGTTTGATTTCACTGAGCAGGTGGTCGATAAGTGGAACAGCCTCCCAGCAGAAGTGGTAGAGGGTAATACAGTGAGGGTATTAAACATGCATGGGATAGACATACGGCTCCTGAATCTAAGAAGAGACCAACGACCAAGCAGGAGAAACAGGCGACTAGAAGGGGGCCGAATGGGGCCGATCTGCCCGCAGAGTCTAATCTAATGCCAGGGGGCTGTGAAATTCCTTGTTCTTCCCTTGTTGGGAAGCCTGAAACCAGCAAAAAGGGAGCTGAAAATGTATTTTTTTTTTCTTCTATCACAGCGCAGGCATCGAGACCACAAAAAAATAGTTTTTTAACTTAAAAAAATCTCCACTAACAAGCTGTTTCTCCGAGCCCAGCGTGAGCCGTAACTGATCCCCGTAAAGCCGGAGCTGCGGATGGGAGACGCGCATGCTGCCAAATCCCTTGCGGGGCTGGAAATTAGGCCAATGAAACGAAGGACTGTCCTATATTATTAACCGCGAGGCGCAATTTGTATAGACAAAGCCAGCCGCAGCAGGAGAGCGGGCGCCGATGATCGCAGAGGCTATATCCATTCAATCATTACAGGTGCCACGGCCCAGGACAATGTATAGATTATTACAGGGGAAACTAAATATTAATGCGGATCAGAAATCCTTGTCTTTAATTTGGCGACCTAAATTAAAAATAACATTAAAAAATTCCATGGGGGAATTTCAATGTTTTATTTTTATGATTTCATGCCTCTCAACTGTCTCAATTCGTTCGAGACAGTCCCGACGTTGCCACTCTATCACGCTTTTCGAGACAGGGGTAGGGAATTGCTGTTCCGAATCCCGCCGTCCCAATCTCATCCTCCGGTGTCTGAGACACCCGAGAACACGTTTGAGTGACGCGCTACTTCCCGAGCCCCGCCCCCCGGTGTGCCGATTGGCCGGGGGTAGAAGGTGTAACATGTAATTCGCGGCGTGCCATGACGCAGTGCGGTGTTCTGTTCAGCGTATATAAACGTTTCCGTTTAAACCTTTGGATCTTTGGAATAATGACCGTAACGAGTAGGTTGTGAACAGGAAGCTGCATTAATACTCAACAGGAAGTGAAGAGCGCAAAGTGAATTTTCTTCCCCCAACTACCTGAAAGCAGCACAGACTATTGCGAAATCATTACACACTCCTGACATGTTAAACACTCTTTCATTTATTCCTTTTTCAGGTTTTCTTTGCCCTGCGTATTTTCAGAATAAAGCACAATTTTAGTTCATTTATATTTGAAGGGATCTGGTGGTTTTTTTTTTAGAGGGGACGGGGCTGGACGGAGCTCACTGTGTAACCGTTTAAAATAGAGAATGAAATGAACGCTGTTTGCTGGTCACGGTGCGGAATTTTGATCCTGGCTCTTTAGCCAAGATGTATCGGGTTATCTTCGGCGCTTATCCCTTCTACGAGCGACGCGTGAACGTCCAGAGCTCCTGTCTGACAAACACGCGCCGGGGCGAGAAACGCGTGACTCTATCTGTCTCCGCACAAGACTTTTAAATTGTGTCTTGATGTCGTCGTGCAACAAAAAAGAAAGCTCTAAATGCCTACAGCGTGCCGGGTGTTATATGAAAACAGAACCAGCCACACTGGCTGAGGGTGATAGGAGCTCAACGGATTGGTTTGAGATGCCCCTTAGGACCCAGCTTTTGCTTTGCATCCCACCAAGTGTCACGATGCCCTATTCACTATCCACTCACACGTGTGTGTCCTCCCCTGATACCCCTCTTTCCTCCTTGATGCCCGTTTTCTTGCTGGGTATGAGGGCATCACAGGGTTCTACAGCTAAAAGTGACCCCCTTGGCGGCAGGGGGTGATGTCGTGGAGCAGGTGTTGGTACATTTCTTTTGAGCAGAAACCATGGGTTTTGGGTATAGGGAAAAATATTTGGCACAAAGTGGTGGAATCAGTGGGAAAAGTCTTGTTAGTTGCTATGGTGACCGCACCACCCTTTGCGCTAGAATGTCATTTTATTCCTAACCCCTTTGTATTATACTTAATCTTATTTTTCATTCGTTATGTAGAAAAATACATCAGCTGCCCGGTGCCGACGTCCATTAAAAAACTTCTTACCTCGTAATAGAGACGTTCATTTATTTTTCACCGTATATTTTTGTAATTTATTATAAATTGAAATTATGTTTCTCGTTCTTCCACAGACAATTCTAGAAAGGAAAAAAAAAAAAAAAAAGTTTAGGGAGGTTCGGCCTCCAGTTCTCTGCACGCTGCCATAAATTATCACTTAAACCGGCAAAAAAAAAAAAAAAGATGTCTAAATTTAGGTTTTTTGAAACTCAAACCTAAACCACGTGTTTAACCCACTGTGAGCCAGCGACAGCCTACCACTAGAACTACAGGAGTTAAAGGCAAAATCTCTCGGGCAAATTAAAAAAGTGAAATTAAATGAAAGTGTTTAATACTGAAAAAAATAGAAAATAATATAAGTCTGCTGAAATCATAATCTTCTTCATTAAAATAATCAGCTGTAGGCGCCAGCAGGGATATATACTCCATGAAGAAGAGACCGATGTGTCAAATATATTTAGAAAAACATCTGAAATAACTGAAAACTCACTTTTAAAAGACAGATCCACTATTAAAAATATTACTTTTAAATTATCATTTTTTTTAAATTCAGTTTCGTGTTTATTTTCATTGCATTTCAGTCTCCAGCATATGAATAATAAATGATAAAATAAGGACACACTTACCATTCTACGCAAATGGATTCATTTTAGGGCTTTATTACGGGAATGATTCTAGGCCCTTCTTGTTGCCATTCTGTCCTGCTGCAGGAGGGGGTGGCCTTGACATTAAAGCGGATTTCCCACCGTTTTTTATTCCTAGTATCAGAGTAAAAATAAGTTTTAAAAAATATTGTGATTTTTTTTTAGAAGCCAGCTGTAGTTTTTGCCCCAAAAAATATATTGTTTTCAGCCATTTGTATGAGTTCTCACTCTGTTATCTGAGCCCCGATCTACTAAACACCCCGACTCCTTAACATACTGAAACAATAGAATGACTCGGTCTTAATCACCCAGCCAGACACTCTGACTTAAGAAAGTCTATAGAGGGACGGACTTCATTAGCATCGCCATAAAGCATCAGCTCAGTGTGGTGCTTGAGCCGGGAAAGTCACCCAAAATATCACATGACTGACAGCAAAGGCGGCTCCAGATCTACAGATAAAGAGAGTTTATTGGGACAAAATGACATAAAACCAGACATTACTGTATACAGCGCTGGGGGATTATATTATTGTATACAGCGCTAGGGGATATATTACTGTATACAGCGCTGGGGGATTATATTATTGTATACAGCACTGGGGGTTATATTACTGTATACAGCACTGGGGGTTATATTACTGTATACAGCGCTGGGGGATTATATTATTGTATACAGCGCTAGGGGATATATTACTGTATACAGCACTGGGGGATTATATTATTGTATACAGTGCTGGGGGTTATATTACTGTATACAGCGCTGGGGGTTATATTACTGTATACAGCGCTAGGGGATATATTACTGTATACAGCACTGGGGGTTATATTACTGTATACAGCGCTGGGGGATTATATTATTGTATACAGCGCTAGGGGATATATTACTGTATACAGCACTGGGGGTTATATTACTGTATACAGCACTGGGGGTTATATTACTGTATACAGCGCTGGGGGTTATATTACTGTATACAGCACTGGGGGGATATTACTGTATACAGTGCTGGGGGGTTATATTACTGTATACAGCGCTGGGGGGGTATATTACTGTATACAGCGCGTGGGGTTATATTACTGTATACAGCGCTGGGGGGTTATATTACTGTATACAGCGCTGGGGGGTTATATTACTGTATACAGGGCTCGGGGTTATATTACTGTATACAGCGCTGGGGGTTATATTACTGTATACAGCGCTGGGGGTTATATTACTGTATACAGCACTGGGGGTTATCTTACTGTATTCAGCGCTGGGGGGTTATATTACTGTATACAGCGCTGGGGGTTATATTACTCTATACAGGGCTCGGGGTTATATCACTGTATACAGCGCTGGGGGTTATATTACTGTATACAGGGCTAGGGGTTATATTACTGTATACAGCGCTGGGGGGTTATATTACTGTATACAGCGCTGGGGGTTATCTTACTGTATACAGGGCTCGGGGTTATATTACTGTATACAGCGCTGGGGGTTATATTACTGTATACAGCGCTGGGGGTTATATTACTGTATACAGCGCTGGGAGTTATATTACTGTATACAGCGCTGGGGGGTTATATTACTGTATACAGCGCTGGGGGGGTTACATTACTGTATACAGTGTTGGGGGTTATATTACTGTATACAGCGCTGGGGGTTATATTACTGTATACAGCGCTGGGAGGTTATATTACTGTATACAGCGCTGTGGGTTATATTACTGTATACAGCGCTGGGGGGTTATATTACTGTATACAGCGCTGGGGGTTATATTACTGTATACAGGGCTCGGGGTTATATTACTGTATACAGCACTGTTTAACATACCCCTCACGCAGCGAGTCTGCAAAAAAACAGCACTGACAAAAGGCGGGAATTTGTTATATAAATATATATATAGATAGCAAACATTACTAGCCAATAATCGCGCAGACACTGCTTCGATAGACCAATCAGTAGCTGGCATGCGAAGGGAGCCTGGATGACTTTGAGCAATGAAAGGCAGCCGTGCTCTGTTGACGTTTGCATAGCCCCGCCCCTTCTCGCAACCTTGGAGGTTGCAGTCCAGGGAATCTCCGGGGCGAGGGTGCGTCTGGCCCCGCCCCCCACCGAGCTGTAGCCAATGGGCGCGCTGTGTGTGTGGTGACAGATTAGGTTGTGCCTGTTCTCTGGGTGCTGGGTTGCGCCGTGCCGTGGTGCTTGGGTCCGGCGGCGGCGGAGGAGGGATTGGGCAGTGCCCGGGCAGAACGGAAGTCCTCACCCACACCCCTTACGAGCTACGGTACACAGTCGCCAGGCTTCCGCCTGTCAGGGCATGGAGGGGCCCTCCGGGGAAGGTGACCTGCTCACTGTGAAGCATGAGCTGAGAACGGGTGAGTGAAACCTACCTGCTAGTACCCAGTGCCAGCCACCTACCCGCCTGTACCCAGTGCCGGCCGCCTACCCTCCTGTACCCAGTGCCGGCCGCCTACCCTCCTGTACCCAGTGCCGGCCACCTACCCGCCTGTACCCAGGGCCGACCACCAACCCGCCTGTACCCAGGGCCGACCACCAACCCGCCTGTACCCAGTACCGGCCGCCTACCCGCCTGTACCAAGGTCCGGCCGCCTACCCGCCTGTGCCCAGTGCCGGCCACCTACCCGCCTGTGCCCAGTGCCACCTACTTCCCTGTCCTAGTGCCAGCCACCTGCTCACCCGTACCCAGTGACTACTGCCTGCCTGTACCCGGTGGCATTTGTGCCCAGTACCAACCACCTACCTGCTTGCTTTCTACCCTGCGCTAGCTACATAGCTGCCTGTACCCCGTGCCACCTGCACCCATGTGCCAGGAACCTACCTGATTGCCTGTGATCTACCTGCCTGTATCCGATGCCCACCAAACTGCCTGCTTGTTAGAAATTGCGCCTGCTCAGCGTTCCTGCCGTCCGTGCTGTTCCGTAGCCAGCGGCCGCTTTCTATTTTAATGTCATTTACTGAGTGGAATCCTGCGTTTGCAATAATTCTAAAATAGGAGACGTCTCCAGCCGCGGCCGTCCCGGGGTAAAAACAGGTTTAGGGCCGCAGAGTACTTCACAGGTGGACCTCTGGTTGGCCTGTTGCTTGCAAAGCTGTAATACAATTATATAATTGTACCCCTGCCCCCTCTGCCCAGTACCGCTGCTGCCGCCCCTGCCCAGTACCGCTGCTGCCACCCCTGCCCAGTACCGCTGCTGCCGCCCCTGCCCAGAACCGCTGCTGCCGCCCCTGCCCAGAACCGCTGCTGCCGCCCCTGCCCAGAACCGCTGCTGCCGCCCCTGCCCAGAACCGCTGCTGCCGCCCCTGCCCAGAACCGCTGCTGCCGCCCCTGCCCAGAACCGCTGCTGCCGCCCCTGCCCAGAACCGCTGCTGCCGCCCCTGCCCAGTTCCGCTGCTGCCGCCCCTGCCCAGAGCCGCTGCTGCCGCCCCTGCCCAGAACCGCTGCTGCCGCCACTGCCCAGTACCGCTGCTGCCGCCCCTGCCCAGTACCGCTGCTGCCGCCCCTGCCCAGTACCGCTGTTGTCTGCCCAGAACCGCTTCTACTCCCTGCCCCCTCTTCCCAGTACCGCTGCTGCTGCCCCTTCCCAGTACCGCTTCTACCCCCTGCCCAGTGCATGGTACCATTGCATTCCACTCCCTACTCCCAGCACCGACTGCCCCCCAACATCGGGCAGCATCCCCTTATCACACCAGGGCAGGGCACTTTAGGTACTTATTTCTTTTGTCAGGTAAAGCTCCAGGCTGTAGATTAATACCCCGGTCTCTTATATTCAGGTCAGCATGTGGCGGGCCGTGTGCCTCCGGGGGGCGCCTGTCCTGTCCTTCCGGCAAGTGCCAGGAATCTCTCATTGTGCCGCTTGGCACCGTCGGGCGCCCCGTTTTCTCCGGCCGTCTGAACAGGCGATTGCCGCTCGTAGCCGGCTCCTCGCTTCACTGACCTACAAAAAGCGGGCCGATCATACAAAAGGCGTCGTCGTCAGCGGTTACTTCATCCGCCGCGTGCAGCCGCCGCGCTTTCTCCTCTATTACGCGCTTCGTGACTTTTTTTCTAACATTTTTTTCTTTTGTGAATCTAACGGCTGGGGGGGGGTGTTACGTGGCAAAAGTGGTCCTTTTTTCCTTAATCAGTCGTTGGTCTCGTCTTAGATTCAGGAGCCGTATGTCTACCCCATGCGTGTTTAAATCCTCTCACTGTATTACCCTCTACCACCCCTGCCTGGAGGCTGTTCCACTTATCCACCACACTTCCCTCACCCGCTCCTTCTCCCATGTATAGAGATAGCACTGTCGCTCCCAAAACATCTGTTTGCCCCCAAGCATCAGCACCCACCCTCTCTAGAAGACTTAATGACCCCTATCAGCAGAGCTGCAGCTTCGGACTGTATCTTCAGTACAGGAAGCCTCACTTTGGTATTTGTTTCCTTCTTGTATGTTCTGGAATGCCGTAATTAATCGGGTTTTCAAACAATACGCAAACTCAGATGGGGAGGAATTAACGTCTTATAAATAAGGTGTCGCGGGGTAAACGGGGCGCGTTTAGCCGAAACAGCCGGGAAACTTTATTTGCTTTCTTTTCCCTTTTATTATTTTATTTAAATGAAAATGTAAATTATTTGGGATAAATCCACAGAGAGCAGCGTGGATGCATGACTGTACTTGAAAGAGCTGGGGTTGGGCAAAGGGGCAAATGCATGTAGGGGGGATTCAGAATTTGAACGGGGGGGGCACCATGAAGAGTTAAAGGGACCCCTCGGCTGCCATGTGCATTAACGTGCGTATGATGGCTGGAGTGTCCCTTTAAACCGGCCGGCCTGACGTCCGTCTATTTGTCGCCTGCGTTGCTTTTGGGTGAATAAGCTGCATATTCATGCTTTTTATAAATAGGAATCTATCTTCACGTCTGGGGAGGATTTAAAAGATTTAAGAGGATCCGCTTTTGTTCTCCGTCTTCCCAGAAGTATCGGTTTGGGGGAGCGGAGTGTCTGTGAGGGATTAGCGATCTGGACGGTAACGCGGGGTTATTCGCTGCGGAAGGGCCGTAGGGGGCCATCGGTGCGCAGATACCGGGGGCCGTTTAGGGAAGCGCTGTGGGCACGGAACGTTCCCGGTTTAGCAGAACGTTTAAACCGGGCAGAAGAGATTCATTTTAATTTACGAGCTCGTCGGAGCCCCCGGGGGGGGGGGTTGAAACGCGTCGCCGCCTGCGCTTTTTACACATATTTTTCCCATGTTTTAAGCTCTGCTGGCTGAATTATTATGGAATTCACCAGAGGGGATGAACGTGATGATAATTCATGTTCCCGCCATACTGAGGATCCAATACCATTTTCAGACGTTCTGCCGTCTCCGAATCTCACTCTCTCTTCACTCTTTTTTTATTATTATTTTATTTATTTATTTTTTTAGAATAATGTTGGCCGTTTTCAGATACTTCACTGTCACCCCCGACATCTGCAAATCAGTAAATCTGGATGATTGTTAAATTATAACCGGGTTTCATAATAATCTGGAGCCTCCTTATCCTCCAGAGCAATAATATATTATATACACCACTGTTGAAAAGCTTGGGGTCAATGAGCTGTTTTCACAGACTTGGATCAACGAACACAACGTGCCATTGGAACACAGGAGTGATGGGAGTGATAAAGGGCCGTTGGAACACAGGAGTGATGGGAGTGATAAAGGGCCATTGGAACACAGGAGTGATGGGAGTGATAAAGGACCATTGGAACACAGGAGTGATGGGAGTGATAAAGGGCCATTGGAACCCAGGAGTGATGGGAGTGATAAAGGGCCATTGGAACACAGGAGTGATGGGAGTGATAAAGGGCCATTGGAACACAGGAGTGATGGGAGTGATAAAGGACCATTGGAACACAGGAGTGATGGGAGTGATAAAGGACCATTGGAACACAGGAGTGATGGGAGTGATAAAGGGCCATTGGAACACAGGAGTGATGGGAGTGATAAAGGGCCATTGGAACACAGGAGTGATGGGAGTGATAAAGGGCCATTGGAACACAGGAGTGATGGGAGTAAAGGGCCTCTGTACGCCTATGAAGAGATTCCATTAGAAATCAGCTATTTCCGGCTACAATAGTCATTTACAACATTAACCCCGTCTGCTCTGGATTTCTTATCCATTTCATGTTTTTTTTTTTTTTTTAATGGACAAAATGTGCTTTTCTTTCAAAAACAAGGACATTTCTCTGTGACCGCAAACATCTGAACGTTCGTGTTAATGGATATCTTTTTTTTTTTTTTTTATTTTATTTATTTTAGCCATTGTTAAAATCTCCGGAAACGCATAAATCGACCAGCGCACGACAAGTCAAAATCCAGTTTTATTTAGAACACTAAAAAGTTCCAAGTACAGTAAAAAAAAAAAAAAAAAAAAAGCCGAATGATAGAAACCTGCCTGACGTGTTTTGCTCGTAGGGAGCTTATTCATAAACCGTGGCCAGAGAAGCGGAGATTAAATGGGGTGTGTTAGCCGGCGAGCGGACCGATGACTGCACAGAATGCTTTATAATGAACCCTAACCGTCGGAGTATTTCTTCAAAGATGAAAAATCACACGTCTGAGGTAGAAGCTGCAGCGCTGCAGCTACAGCTGCCCTTCTGACAGTTCTTATCACTGATTGGATGCTTGAAGCATCTCCTGTGTGGCATATAGGGAGGGAGAGGGGCAAATTCCTTGGGGGGGGGGATTCCGTAGACAACAAACCACCAAAACTTAAGGAAGCCCACGTGTACATGCGATGTCTCCAGTGTCCCTTTAAATCAGTCCCTATCCAATGAACTTTGGGTAAGGAATCTGTGGAATTTGGGCAGAATGTATGGAAAGGCATTCAGGATTTCGGAAAATATACAGTTGTTTATAGAGGAATCTGCTTCGAGAGTTTGCTGTCTTGGAAGAGGCTCAAAAAAAAATAGCCCCATGGGCCGTATCGAGGGCTTAAGGGTTGGAAACTGCGGACTCTACAACTCTCATCACGCTTGGCCGCAGCGCGGACTGGGTTTTTCGCCTGTTTCGTTTCCCCCGCGTGATAAGCCTCGCTCTGCAGACAAATTCTTGTGCAATCTCTGCAAGAAAGAGCGAGCCGATCTGTTTGTAGCAGAAGAAAAGGAAGTTGTTAAAGGAGCTTTTATCGTGAAATCGGGGAGGAAACAGATCTATTCCCGAGGCCCGCGCACAGAGCTTGCCTTGAATCTGCCACTCTGAAAGGGCATTCGTCCCACTTGCTTCGGTTTCTGGCCGGTGTAGGCGAAAGAATGAAATTTTTAACGATATTTCAACCATTCAGTGATTTTTGCCAACAAAGGAAAGCCCCCCCCTGCCTCTGATTTGGTGTCTCTGATTAGAATCCCCCCCCCCGATGCCCCTCTCTCCTCCCCAGATGCCCCTCTTTTCTAGGAGGTGAGAATGTTTGCTGGGTATGAGGGTATTGCAGGGTTCTACGGCCCTAAAAGCCCCGATAATGTGTATAGAAACAGCAGGGAACAGCTTTATAAATTAAACGGGGGAAATAAACCCCATTATTCTTCCTCTAAATGCCCCACTGAGTTACACAAATACCCCGCAACAGGGCACAAAGTCACGTACAAAGTCTCAGTAGACCCCACCCCCAGCCACACCCCTAACCACACCCCTTTAAGATAAAGTACCCCTAGTTCGTCAACTTGGGACCAACTAGCTGTACAACTACCATCACCTTCAGCCAACGCTCAGCGCTTCGGCTCGCTCGCCCTGCTTTTACCCTGCGGCTGCTGTAAGGTGGGCTCGCTGGCCGTTTTTCCGCGCAGGTTGCCGGCCTCCAGCGTGGCTCGGTGGCTGCCGCACCTTTTAACGTATGGGTGCATTTCCAGGGCAGCGGGTTCAGGGAGGGAGGGAGACGAGCCGTTCTACTGCCTACCAGGGCGTTCAGAAACGTATAATTACCCCACGTATCTGCCTATTTATAACTTCAGAGAGCGGCCGGGAAGTTACCTCGGTGAGATGAACCTGACGTTCCTCCTGCGCTTATGAAATCCTTCGGAGGCGATTTAATGCGTGTGACGGACGTTTCCCTTTAAATGATCTATGGGCAGATTTCTGATGCATGGAGCGATTCTACAGAAGCCCCCCAAGCTTTTGCCCCTCCCCCCCCTACCCCTAGGCTTGTATACGCAGACTATAGCAAGCCCTGGGACTGCCTCGCACACCGGTTTCAGGGGGTCTAGCGAGACCCCCGTGCGCATGTTCAGAAAGCCCTCCTGTTAACTTCATTGGGAGGACAAAAAAGGGACTGTGGAGAAGCCAGGAAGCTGCAGCTTCTCCTAAAGGTAACACCGTTTCAATTAATAACCACTGAACGGACTTGGATACGAATGAAGGGCGCGTCAGGCCGCTCAGAAAGTAAGGAAGTATCCTTAAAATAAAATACTTTGTATCCATAACATATAAATAGGACACAGAATATCCAGATATAAATCAGGGTTCCTCCCAGTATTGCCAGTAAAAAGAAAAGGATTCTGCCTGGAAGTAGTTAATTTGCATATTGGGCAAATTGTAATGATGTAATGTAATGACGTCACAGGGGGAAGAGGCTGATGGATATTTTTTCCTCCCCATCTCTATATGTTCCTGAGATTTCCCTAGCATGATGCGGGGACTTTGTTTTATTCTCTATACACCGGCCCAAAGCGCAGCCCCCCCCCCCCCGGCGAGCGTTACTGCTGCAAGCTGGGCTCTCACGCCCCGCGCATGTTCAGCTTTTTGGATATTGCATATTTTAGAATATAAACGCGTGTTAACCAGAGAATCTCTCAGGTTTTTTTATTGATTTTTTTTAAGGTTTTTTTTTATTTTATTTTTTTACAGAGCGTCAGTAATTCGGGCCGTTTTCTGCGTTTCCGGAGCCTGGATCGCAGCCTTGTTTTCCTGCTCATCGCACATTCTGTGTTAGAACACCCTGTACCCGTCTCACCCTTTTGTCGGCGAATGCTGATATTTTAGCATTTTTATTTAATGAGCCGCCTGGTACGCGCTGAACGGCAGAGCTTTCCTATTATCTAAAGACAAAACGCGTACCTAATAAGCATCGTCCCCCCCCCGGCGCCCCGGGAAAAGCACAAAAACACACAAATACAAAAAGCACCATTAAAACTGATTAGCATTCCGGGGATTGATTTCCTTTTTTTATGTTTTTTTTATTTTTATGGATTAGATGTATTTGACTTTTTTTTTGTCTCTGATTTGAAGTATATGTGATGAAGTAACCGCACGACTGCATTCTTTTTTTTTTTTTTTTTTTACAGCGAACTTGACCGGACACGCAGAAAAGGTGGGAATTGAAAACTTTGAGCTCTTGAAGGTTCTCGGAACAGGAGGTACGATCTTTGTATGAGTTGTGAAGCGTCGGCATTCTATATTTATATGTTATTTATACGAATTTTGGTCAAAGAGCCGCGCGTTCTCAGATAAAACGGCCTTCGTGGGATGTATGTAGGACACGGATGTATGTAGGACACGGATGTATGTAGGGCACTGATGTATGTAGGACACGGATGTATGTTGGACACTGATGTATGTAGGGCACTGATGTATGTAGGACACGGATGTATGTTGGACCTATACACGCAGCTTCAGAGAAAGCTCTGGATTTATTTCCTGGAATCTTCTGTTTTTGTTACTAAAAAAAGAACGTTTTCAGGGTTACGTTACGAGGTATTAATAACAGGAGGGCTTTCAGAACGCGAGGAGCCTTTCTAAGAAACCGGCTGCAGGGAGAGCTGTTAACGAGAAGAACGTTGGACCCGGAAGTGAATGTAGAATGGGTTCTCTCCGCTCCCCTCTGGTATAGGAAGGGTTGCCGTGGGTTTCGGGGTATATTGTTGGATTAGGGGTCAGGATACTGGGGCGACCCGTGGATTCACTTCTCATAAAGCCGTGCTGATTGGCTTACGGCTCCCCCGCTGAGATAGCGCTTTATACTGGTGGAAACTGGTTTTGGGTTTAGGATCTCGGGGCTTCGTTTAGGGAACTCGAAAAGGTAAAGTCGCTGCGGCTGAGCGGCGTTACACAATCCCCAGCGCGGAACTTCCCGCTTCGGTTATCTGCAAGACAGGATAGAAACTGTGCCGGCAGATCGGCCCCATTCGGCCCCCGCCTAGTCACCCATTTCTCCTACCAACCTTAATCAGTCGTTGGTCTCGTCTTAGATTCAGGAGCCGTATGTCTATCCCATGCATGTTTAATACCCTCACTGTATTACCCTCTACCACTTCTGCTGGGAGGCTGTTCCACTTATCCACCACCCTCTCAGTAAAGTAAAACTTCTTGTTCTAACGTTTCTCCTGTTCTCCCTGCTCGTGTACGGGGGTTTCAGACGCACGGCCTGTACTTCCTCTCCAGCAGTTTGAAATGTTAGGGTTTTTTTAGGAGTTTTAAACTAAAATATCCAGCGAAATCAGCAAAAATAACAGGGCAGGGATGTATAAAGCCGGTCAGAGCAGAGGAGGGTGCTTTGGTCACTTTTTAACCCCCTAAGGACAATGGGCAGTCCCTAAACCCATTGAAAACAATGCATTTTATGCCCGTACATGTACAGGCTTTGTCATTAAGGGGTTAACCCACCGTGATCTGAACCATTTAATCGTTTCTGATTTAAAATAAAATCGAATTCATGGCTTGCCGTATAACCTGCTCCTGATTTATTATTAAGCTCTGTGGCTGGTTTCTGGGTGACGATAAAAACCCTTCTTCTTGTCTCGGCGGCAGCTTACGGCAAAGTGTTCCTGGTGCGGAAGGTCAGCGGCCACGACTCCGGGAAGCTTTATGCTATGAAGGTGTTGAAGAAGGCGACCATCGTGCAGAAAGCCAAGACCGCCGAGCACACCAGGACCGAGAGGCAAGTCCTGGAGCATATTAGACAGTCTCCTTTCCTGGTCACGCTCCATTACGCCTTCCAGACAGACACAAAACTCCATCTCATACTGGGTAAGGAGCTTATCGCGGAACAAAGTGTTAATGCAGCGGCCTGGGGGCTGATAATCGGTGCGGGATATCACCGGGGGGGGGGCTGATAATCGGTGCGGGATATCACCGGGGGGGGGGCTGATAATCGGTGCGGGATATCACCGGGGGGGGGCTGATAATCGGTGCGGGATATCACCGGGGGGGGGCTGATAATCGGTGCGGGATATCACCGGGGGGGGGGTGATAATCGGTGCAGGATATCCCCGGAGCCACGCGAGGATAGTACCTAACATGAGTGTGAGTGAGTGAGTGAGTGAGTGTGTGGATTTTATATATATATATATATATATATTATTGCTTTTTCAGCCTCTGTTGCGGATGTTTCCTCCCCAACTGATTTATCGCCGTATAGAGGAAACGTAAAAGATAAAGAAATGATACATTTTGTGTGTTACCGAATCTGATCATCTAGACCGGTAAATGCGACGGTAAAAGCTTCAGAAACAAAGACTCTGCCTCTGGCTGCTGTACTGGGGGCCGAGATATTCGACCCCCAAACCTTGCAGCGTCCCTATAGAGCGTGGGTACCCGACGAGGTGGGTTTGTGCGCGAGGAAGAGCTTTGCTGTGTTTTCTGCCCTCTCTGGGATGTAGAGGGTTAAGCGGAGATTAGCCTGGGGTTTTCAGCGGCGGGTGGACACGCGGGGACCGGCTGCACGTACGGCGGCACAGTCACCTTTTATCTTTGCGTATTATTTCCCTGGTTCCCCTCTTATTAATTATTGTTTTACAAATTTGAATAGCTACACGAAGACATGCGCAGCCTCGCTCTGTGGGACATTCTTCTGCTTTCAGTGTCTGTGGCGAAGCTGCCCTAAAGCCCCGTGGTCTAAATATCAATAAATATAACAGAAACCCCATTTATAGAGCCGTAAACATGTGGGTCCCTTCTCATTTAGTAGCTTTGCACGCTCTCCACCTGCTTGTCTGCCTATTGTGTTTTAAGGCTATATATATATATATATATATATATATATATATATATATATATATATATATATATAAATATATATATATATATGTATAATAATAATATATATAATAAATATAAATCTCTCTCTCTCTCTCTCTATATTATAATAATAAAATATATATATATATATATATATATATATGTGTATAATAATATATATATAATAATAAATATAAATCTCTCTCTCTCTCTATATATATATATATTATAATAATAAAAAAATATATATGTATAATAATAATAATATATATAATAATAATAAATATAAATCTCTCTCTCTATATATATATATATATTATAATAATAAAAAATATATGTATAATAATAATAAAATATATATAATAATAAATATAAATATCTATATATATATATTATAATAAAAAAATATAATAATAAAAAAAAATATATATGTATAATAATAATAAAATATATTTAATAATACATATAAATATCTCTCTCTCTCTCTCTCTCTCTCTCTATATATATATATATATATATATATATTATAATAATAAAAAAATATAATAATAATAAAAAAATATAATAATTAAAAAAAAATATATATAAAGAGGACATTATTCCCGAGTTACCCGTATTGTTTGCCTCTTGCCCGTGGGGTCTCTTTAGTTTACTTGTTTAAGGTTTTTTTTACTCTTTAGTACTTTTCTGCCGTTCTGCAGACTAAGAGAACTTTCCGCCACATCACGATTCCGCTCTCCTGGTATTTTAAGCCGCCTGGAAGGTCTCGGCACGAGTGTTTATCCGTAGCCGTGGGCTAAAAGCCAAAGGACTCGTGCCAGTTAATGAGCTCATTTACTAACTCGGTGTAACATTTACTGCGAGGCCCGGGATCGCTCCGTTCTGTCTTTAATGGAAACGCCAAAAAACGTCAGACGCCGGCCAAGGCGGAATATTTTTTTTGGGGGGGGATATCACGGGATGGGGGGGATATGAAGATGTTTTGGGGTCCGGAGGGTAGCGAGTGACTACGTGGTCTGGTCATACTTTGAATAAAATGCATGTCTTTCCGAGCACAGAAAGCGTCTGGTAAAGGGGACTTGGGACCCTCGTATCGCGCAGAAATAGTTTTATTGGTCAGATTTTAGCTCCGGATTCCTTTTTTCGTTCTCTGTGTATTTACTGACACTTTGTGATTTATTCATTTGGGTTCATTTGTTTCAGTAAAAGTACAGAAGTAGCCAATCTTATTGATTGACTGATTAAGGTTTGAGTCGTTACAGCAGGAGAAACGGCCGACTAGACGGGGGCCGGATGGGGGCCGATCTGCCGGCAGGGTCTAAATTTCAGTGGACAGTAACTGCCCGGGCAAAAGATCCCCCCGGGAAAATGTCTTCCCTTTCCAGATGAGCCGCGTCTTCTCTTCCCTCTCTTTCCGGGAATGATGTTTGCTGCCGGGGGCGCCGGGAGCCGCCGGCTAACGTTCTCCGCATGCCTGCGCCGTGGGAACGCGTGTTATGGTTTCCGTGTTGATCGTGCGGTGTGTGCATCGCGCATGCTTCGCACTGAGCCTGTCCCTTTAACTCCTTGCAGATTATATTAACGGAGGGGAGCTCTTCACCCATCTCTCCCAGCGCGAGAAGTTCACCGAGGAGGAGGTGCGGATATATATCGGGGAGATCGTGCTGGCGCTCGATCATCTGCACAAGGTCAGACTGTTTCTCCTCTCCCTTCTTATTTCTATTGATTAGACTGTAAGCTCTTGTGGCGTTAGCGTTGAGTGCTCTACTGGATACATGAACATATGTTTCTTTGGCATTATTCCTCCCCTTTAAACATAAGCCCCCGAAGCTGTATGTTTTATGCTTTTTTTTTTCTCCAGCTCGGGATCATTTATCGGGATATAAAACTTGAAAATATTCTGTTGGATTCCAGCGGCCACGTGGTTCTCACGGACTTCGGACTCAGTAAAGAGTTTCTGACGGATGAGGTAAGATGGCGGGACGCGCGGCGGGGTCTCCAGGAGCAATCCGGAGTCTCAGATTTTACGGATACGTTTGTAGCAACCGTCGGAATATTTCAGAGCCGAACGCTGCTTTTTCCGCCCCAGAGAGACCGGGATAATCCAAGTGTGGGAAGCGTTCAGAAAATGTTAGCGTGACATCGAGACGTTTCATGTAATGACTTGGGGATGTTAATTAAAGACACTCCGCATGTCCGGCCCGGGGGAGAGAAGAGAGAGGGGGACGGGAGAGAGAAGAGAGGGGGGGGCGACGGGAGAGAACGCTACAACAGGAGACCGGAATCTAACACTAGAGGATCAGAGACTGAGATGGAACGGAAGGGAGTTTTACTTTACTGAGAGGGTGGGAAATAAAGGGAGCAGCCCCCCAGCAGCAGTGGTAGAGGTTAATCTACTTGGGAATTTAAACATGGGAGATGCACAAGGACTGTCGTGGATATCAGTGCCGGACTGGTGACGGTCGGGCTGTTTTTTGTTTTGCTGTTTCTGTGCATTATTTTTGCAGTTAGTGTTTTTTGTGTTATAGTCGCGGTTACAGCTTCTCCGCACTCAGATTTTTCTTTTTGTTATGTTTCTTATTTGTTTTTAGAGGAAATGAACCGTTTCTTTGCTTTTAGAATGAAAGAACGTACTCCTTCTGCGGGACGATAGAATACATGGCGCCGGAGATAGTCCGAGGAGGGGACTCCGGCCATTATAAGGTACCGCTTTCGCCCGCGCCGCCTTTTAAAGCGTCAGAACGGTATGACGGTGTGTAGTGAGCATGCGCGGTGACCGGCAGGGCACTCGGTCTCTTTCAGGCCGTGGACTGGTGGAGTTTAGGCGTTCTGGCGTACGAGCTGCTCACCGGAGCCTCACCTTTCACGGTGGACGGGGAGAAGAACTCTCAGGCCGAAATCTCCAGGTAAACCGCGCTGTCCGTCCGACGAGGATCTCCCCCCGAAAGACAAACGGCCGGCGCGCTTACAGAGCGGCTTCCGCTGTGTTTAGTGATAAAAAGTGTTAAATTGGGCAAAGCAGCGGGAACGGCGACTTCATATACGTTTGTGTGCTGGTTTTATTAAGGAGGATATTAAAGAGCGACCCTCCTTACCCTGAAGAAATGAGCGACGCGGTGAGAGATCTGATTCAGCGTCTTTTACGGAAAGATCCAAAGAAGCGGCTGGGCTGCGGGCCGGAGGGGTCCGGGGAAATCAAAAAGCACTGTTTCTTTGAGGTGGGTACGCGGCTGGAGTTTCAGTCCGAGGCGGTTCCTGTTATACGCATTCTGTCCGGGTCGACGCATTGTGTTTGGGATCCGTGAATCATTGCCGGTTATTTCCAGACATCGCGTGATTTATTGCCGGTATTAGAAAAGAATTTGGTTTGCAACCTTTTTTTATTTCAGTTTTTTTTGTTGTTGCTGGTTTCGCAGAGCATTAACTGGGACGATCTGGCTGCTAAAAAGGTTCCGGCCCCGTTCCGGCCGGTGATTAAGGATGAGCTGGATGTGGGGAATTTTTCCGAGGAGTTTACGGACATGGACCCCACGTATTCTCCCGCCGCCCTGCCGATGAACGCCGACCGCATATTTCAGGTACTTGGCAAAAAAAAATGTAGCAACATCGACATTTTAAGGGAACATGATCAGAGTCTCTGGACAGTAACCGGGCTTCACGGGGTCGTGACCTTCCGCATCACGCCGGGGGTCCTGACAGACCCCGTAGCAGACATTTGTGTTACTGGCGGCTGGGATCGGTGTGTTGGGATCTTGGTGTCGCCCCTCGCCAGCCGTACCCGATCTCCATGCTGCTGCACCTCCTTCCAGCCCGGCTTGGCGTATTCATGGTTGGGGGTCCCTTATTTATTATATCCTCCGGGCTCCTCCAGGGCAGGCGGCTGCGGTGGGGGTCCGTTCAATCTGTATTAAACCGGACGGTCTGATAACTCAACAACTCGACGAGACGGCTGAGAGTAGTGGGGGTCCGAGTAATCACTGCTTGCCTCCTCTAGGGGCATCTTTCACTATAATGATATATTTTGATGTTTCCGGAATCCCGTAAGATTGTGATGTCGGGATTGTGTTTCTGTCGCAGGGATATTCCTTCGTGGCGCCTTCCATCCTGTTCAAGCCGAACGCCGCTATAGCCGACCCCATCCAGTATCACCTCGGCGTGGAGCGTCCCGGGGTCACCACCATCGCCAGGAGCGCAATGATGAAGGTTCTTATATTCAGCAAAAGAATCGCCATTCATAGAAAGAAAATACAAACCATTACGCCTGGTTTTTTTCTTAATCAGTCGTTGGTCTCGTCTTAGATTCAGGAGCCGTATGTCTATCCCATGCATGTTTAATACCCTCACTGTATTACCCTCTACCACTTCTGCTGGGAGGCTGCTCCACTTACCTACCACGCTCTAAGTAAAGTAAAATGTCCCTTGTGTACTTTTAAGTTCCTTTACGTGTATAAATGTGTTCCTCGGTTACCCGTTCATCTAATACTCTGCGCTTCCTGGCAGGACTCCCCGTTTTATCAGCACTACGAGCTGGATCTGAAAGAACAGCCGCTGGGCGAAGGAAGCTTCTCTATCTGTCGAAAATGCTTGCACAAAAAAACAAACCAGGAGTTTGCCGTAAAGATCATCAGCAAGCGGTATGTTACCCCGAGGGTGTGCGTATCGGGATGTTACCCCGAGGGTGTGGGTATTACCCTCTACCACCTCTGCTGGGAGGCTGTTTCACTTATCTCCCACCCTCTCAGTAAAATAGAACTTCCTTCCGTTCCATCTCAGTCTCTGATCCTCTAGTGTTGGGTTATGACCTCTTGTTGTAACTTTTCTCCTCCTTTAAGATAAACTTCCCTCCCTTTATGTAGTTAAATGTCTCCCATCCCGTCTCTCGCGTCTTTCCTCCGAGCCGGACTTATCGAGATCTCTTAAAACAAATGAGAAATAAATCATCCGCTGCAGGAACGATTCCGGTAATGGAACCGGTGTCTCAACTCAGTGTCCGCCTAAGGGGGTCTCACGCCATCATTGATGACCTCCGTGTCGGTATTGGAACATTTAACGTGTAACAATGTAGCAATCCATAGGCTGTTAATAACCAAAAATACCCAAAAACCCACTCTTTTAGCTTAAAACATCGCCGTTGTTCTTGTTATTTGTTTTAGGTTGGAAAGCAACACCCAGAAAGAGATAACGGCCCTAAAGCTTTGTGAAGGACACCCCAACATAGTGAAGTTATACGATGTTTACCATGACCAGGTACCCCCTCGTCTGCATGGTTCCGGGGGGGCTCGCGGGTTCATTTATATCCCGGATTTATTCGTGGAACGTTTCTTTGCAGCTTCACACGTTTCTAGTGATGGAATTACTGAAAGGAGGAGAGCTGTTTGAAAGAATCAAGAAAAAGAAGCTGTTCAGCGAGTCTGAAGCCAGTCACATCATGCGCAGGATGGTGTCCGCCGTCAGCCACATGCACGACGTGGGGGTCGTTCACAGAGATCTGAAGCCGGAGGTATCTCCGCAAACCCTTATCTCACTCCGGTGGAGGGCCTGCCGTGGCTACCCCTGGGGCCCTGGGGAGAGCCTGCCGTGGGGCCCGGTGGAGAGTCTGCCGTGGCGACCCCTGGGGCCCGGGGGAGAGCCTGCCGTGGGGCCCGGTGGAGAGTCTTCCGTGGTGACCCCTGGGGCCCGGTGGAGAGCCTGCCGTGGGGCCCGGGGGAGAGCCTGCCGTGGGGCCCGAGGGAGAGCCTGCCGTGGGGCCCGGGGGAGAGCTTGCCGTGGGGCCTGGTGGAGAGCCTGTGGTGGCGACCCCTGGGGCCCGGTGGAGGGCCTGCCGTGGGGCCCGGTGGAGGGCCTGCCGTGGGGCCCGGTGGAGGGCCTGCCGTGGGGCCCGGTGGAGGGCCTGCCGTGGCACCCCCGTTTTTCACAATGTTTAGGAATTCCATAAACAGGAAGCTGTTGTTTTGTTTAACGCCGATACAAATTCTGTTTGTTTCAGTAAAGAATGTCCCGAAACCACTGTTATTAAGACAAATTCCGGAGAAATCCGCTCGCTGATCTTACCCGTTTTTTTTTTTTTCTCCTTCTAGAATTTCCTTTTCACGGATGAAAGTGAGAACTCCGAAATAAAAATTATCGATTTTGGGTTTGCTCGTTTAAAGCCACCTGACAACCAGCCCCTTAAAACCCCCTGCTTTACCCTCCATTACGCGGCCCCCGAGCTGCTGACTGCCAGCGGCTACGATGAATCATGTGACCTGTGGAGCCTGGGGGTCATTCTGGTGAGTAAAGGGGGGGGCTTTTCCATTCTTGTTATGTAGATAATATGTATCGGTCCACACACTTCAACACAATCCTCTCCCGTCCGTCAGTCAAATGGATAACTTATAACCCTTTGGACAGCGCTGCGGAGCATGACGGCGATATATAAATAATAATACACATTGTACAGCGCTGCGGAGTATGACGGCGCTATATAAATAATAATAATAACACATTGTACAGCGCTGCGGAGTATGACGGCGCTATGTAAAGCAATAATAATACACATTGTACAGTGCTGCGGAGTATGACAGCGATATATAAATAATAATAACACACATTGTACAGCGTTGCAGAGTATGACGGCGATATATAAATAATAATAACACATTGTACAGCGCTGCGGAGTATGACGGCGATATATAAATAATAATAACACACATTGTACAGCGCTGCGGAGTATGACGGCGATATATAAATCAATAATAAATGCACGACAAGGCGAGAGATGGCAGCTTTGAATTTAAGCTTATGTCCCATTCTTCGTTTTTTTTGGTTAATCTTCTCCGGCTGGTTTTGGGGAAGTCTCTGGTTTCGCTGAGCGTCGGATCGCGTTGTGAATGCTGTACAGCTGGTCCTTTTCTCCTTTTCGATGGGGGTGTGTGGGGGGGATTTGCATTTCAGGAAACGGTAGTAACCGCCGGCCTTTTAACCCCTCTCGTCCCAAAAAGCTCAGAGGACACCAGATGCCGACGCTGGGCCGCTGCCAGCAAACGCTGTGTTTACTGCCTCGTTTACGAAAGCAGCCGCTGAATGAATTCCGCTTGCCGTAGATATACCCCGTGCTTTGCCTTGTAGCTTCCACAAATACCTGATTGTGTAGGTAGATGCCTTCCATGTCACCAGGACGTTGGGGGCTTTAACCCCCCCCCGGGACAGGACTGTAAAGCAGCCGTTTAGCATTTATTAGGCCGCGTTATATGTGATTATTACGTCTCTCGGGGGAGAGTCGGCTGTACTCAGGGTGTCGTCTCTGCTTTGCCAGTACACCATGCTGTCGGGGCAGGTGCCGTTCCAGTGCCAGGAGAAGACTGTGCTGTATGCCAGCGCTGAGGACATCATGAGGAAGATAAAACAGGGAGACTTCTCTTTCGAAGGCGAAGCCTGGAAAAACGTGTCTCAGGAGGCCAAAGATTTGATACAAGGTAAAATAATACGTTCAGAATGAGAGCCGGGCGCCGTAGTTGGTGGGTTTTTCCCGACGGGGTACTGCGGGTCCGGGTGGCGGGTCTGGAGAGATAGCGGGTCATGCTCCGCGTCACTGGGTGCAGATCTCCATTTGTTCAACCGGCCCATTTACACCATGGTGGTCCGTGTCTAACCAGCGCACCCTCCGTGGTATCTCCCCTATGTCACAAAGCCCCAGAATATGATGTCGTGTCCTCGCTGTCCTTGGGGTAGATCCTGTGGGGCAGCCGGGGATGGCCGCCTCGGGTAAAGCTTACGTTAGTGACCCCCATACATACAGCGCTGGGCTTCTCAAGCTTCGGGTGGAAACCGCCGAGGTTGTGTTGGTGGGATTCTGGTGGATTTGGGGGGGGGGGGTTTGCGCGATGGCTGCGCGGAGGGTCCAATGCACCTGATAACGCTGTCTCCCTTCAGGGCTTCTCACAGTGGACCCAAACAAAAGAATCAAGATGTCCACGTTACGATACAACGAATGGCTTCAGAACGGCAGCCAGCTGTCTTCCAACCCTCTGATGACCCCCGACATTCTGGGCTCCGCGGGGGCCACCGTAAACACGCATGTGAAAGCCACGTTTCACGTAAGAATATTTCATTTGGTTTTAAAGGCTTCCCTAGATTTACAGACTTGTCGCGCATGTGTCAGCAACATTGTACCCACCAAGACCCCCCCCCATGACGTATTTTATCTCTGCAGGCCTTCAATAAGTTCAAGCGGGAGGGTTTTCTGCTTCAGAACGTGGACAAAGCGCCGCTGGCCAAGCGCAGGAAGATGAAGAAGACCAGCACGAGCACCGAGACGCGGAGCAGCTCCAGCGAGAGCTCCCACTCTTCCCACTCGCATGGTAAAACGTCCCCCTCAAAGAACCTGCACCCGGCCAACCCCACCGAGAGCAATAACCCCGACGCCATCTTCCAGTTCACCGAGTAGACGAGCCGCCGGGCCGCCGCTTCTAACCAACCAAAAACCTGCGCTCCTGATCCTCGCGCCGCGGGTTTCCCGAGCGGCCTCCCATCCGCCGCTCCGTTTCAGTCGAACCTTTTCTGGTGCTGCAGGATACGGGCCCGCCAAAAAAAAAACACACCAGCTGCTGCATTCCTGATTGGCTGGCTGAGAGTGTCGGAGTTGACCTCTTGCTGTTGGCGGTTTAGCTGATTAACCCCTTCCCCTTTCTCTTTGCCGCTGCGGCGCAGAGAGGTTTTTAAGGCCTTGATCACTAAGGGCTGCTGTCGTTTCTTTCCCGCTCGCTGCTTTCCGTGTGCACGCCGTGCTCGGGCCGCGCGGTTTCCTTACCGTTCTTTGTGTGTTTCGAGGAAACGCTCCGGAATTTACTAAAAAAGGGCAGCAACGTCATATTTTAGAGATTTTCAGCTTGCGCCTCGGAAGCTGTCGCAATTGTCCTTCGTTTCGTGTTGAGTCTCCCCGACCCGGCGCCCCGCTTTCTCGGCTTGTTTTTAAGTCCTGCTGTTCCCCAAAATATGTTATTTTTTTTAGTAAGCAATAACCTAGCGCTGTTTAAAAAAGTAGAAATGGAGTTTTTTTGGTCCATTTATGAATTTTACATTGTAACGGGACGAGATCTCTTTGAAATTCCCATCTTTTGTGCTATTTTAACCGGGCGAGCGTTTTAACCCCAACCCCCCCCCGTGGTAAACGTGGTTTTATACAACCTGCACTGTGAGCGCCCGATGCTTTACTTTAGGAATGAAGGGCGCGCTTCTTCTCGAGCTTATCCCGCGCCTGCTTCGTTTGTACAGAATACCCGTAAAGTGTTATTTGCTGTAAAAAAAAAAAGAAGAAATGGTGAATTTTAATAAAATCTCTCGTTTTCGGGGAGTGGGACCGAAGGATGGGGATCTCCGCGTGTCCAGAAAGCGATCGGCTGCCAGCGCGGGGTTTGTCGTTGAGGTCGCGTTTGCTGATTTTGTTGCTTTGTTGAGGACAGGTTGGCTGATGTCATCTCTGTGAACGAATGATGTCACGTTTATTGTCGCCGATGGGGATGACTGAGGATTCATCGTCGGCAGAGAGAAAGGTTTGGGATTTTTTGTGTCCGCAAAAAGGAGGTTTTTTTGTCTCGGGCCGGTGGAAAGTTATTGGGGGTCCGCTGGACCTCCCTTGCCTCTGCTGTAACGGTAACATATACCGGTCTAACAACCTTACCGGCCCCTGCTGTAACGTATGGCCCTCGTGGACATCCCATCTACCACTTGGCAAGCAGAGCCGCTTCACGGACCGGAGAACGAACGAGGCATCCGCCACCATCGTTTCAAGTGACGTCCGAGACCCCCTTTCTTGTATATTTGTGCGAATAATAATAATAACGATTCATTTTATGTCTGTGATTCCAGGGTTAATTAGTGCTTTCGCGGCCTCGGGGGTCGCTTCGCCGTGGCGTAAACGTCTGGCCTGCGCAAAGTGATTGTTTTTCTCATTAAACGGGCTCTGTAGGTATTCTTTCGGACCGCGTTGTACAGTTTAAACGGCCTTAAGCCGAGCCTATCCTGTTTAAGAATGAAGAGTCGGAGGTCCGCGTCCGGCGTGTCTTTGGAGCGGGGGCATAAATGTATATTTAAAGCATTCGGGAGGCAGAAGAAACCGGGGGCGCAAAAGGGATGGAAACGTGTGGATGAGCCCCAAAAATTCCCTTTTAAATGTACACGCTATAAGGCGGCGGCCGGAGCCGCGGCGGTCCCGCAGCCGGTCTGTGAGAGTAGCGGCAGCCTTCCGGTTACCCTCTAATTCAGCCGGTTTTATTTATTTTAATATTCCACACAGGTGCCTGCTCAAAAAATAAAACTCCCACTACTCACAGCAGTGCTTGGCTGGTTCCACGTACGCCGGGCCTCCTCTTTAAAAGTATCCGGAACCGCCGGTCTAGAAGGAGGGGAAGGGATTACCAGTCGCACCCTTTAAAGAAACACGTTTTTTGGGGGGGGCATTTTGAAAAGTCCTGGGTATGGCTGGAAGTCTATAAACCGAGAACAGCCGCGGAACGCAAAGATTTTATTCGCGTGCCGCTGGCTTTAAAAGGGGATTTTTTATTTTTTTTATGACGTTTTTTATGAACTTTGCTGATGCGTAATTTCTTGGGGAATTTTTACGCTTTCAGATAATTCCCGTTCCGTGTGGAATGCGTTCTTTTAGTAATTGGATGAGGATCGAACCTTTAGATGAAGGCAAACTAGGAGCGGATCTTGCAGATAGAATGTGGAATGTTGTCGTTGTTGTCGTTGTTGTCGTTGTCGTTGTTGTTGTTGTCCAGAAGGTCCCAACCGCGTGGAGATCCCGTGGGTTTTATAATAAATGAATGGCGCCCCCACCAACCTGGTACCTGAGGACCCTCCTGGGACGTCTTCAGTATGTGGGGTCACTAAAGGCTGAATTTTATCGAGTGGGCTTCAATGGGACCACTCACAGGTTTCATCAAAAGCCAACCCAACTCCCATCTTTTGTTGTGTTGCCTCACGCGTTCCCTCAAAGCTGAGTTGAGTCGGCAGTCGAGTGGAAGAGGGGGTCGGGTTCCATGATTTCAGCTCCCTGGGTTGGGTCCAGTTGACCCAGAAATGGTGAAAATCCGCAGGAATTAGGCAAGCGCTGGCGGACTGGTTTCTGTAGAACCTGAACCGTGCGATGAGAGACTCCTCGTGTAAAGCGTTGGGGCGCGACAGCATCCGAACGCTCGATGAGAAGGTGGGCTTCTGCTTGAGACCCCCCGTAACACAATTAACAACTCGGAGGTTCGTGAATAGACCTTCGTATAACGGGACCTTAGATCCTTTCACGTCGCCGGTCGTTACGCTTCATTAGTCGGTAGATGTTTGCCGGCCTCCGCCGCGCACGTACAATTTGTAGGGTATGAAGTATTGTGGGATTTTAACCCTTTCACCGCTGATTGTGGGCACCGTTGATGAAACGGGGATCTGATCCGTTCTCGGAGAGGCGTTTTGGGTAAGGTGGGCTGACGTGAAGAGCCGTTATACACCGAGGCGATCGGATACTTGGGCTGCTGGCAGTTTGAGAACAAACTTTTTTTGATAATTGGAATGATGTGACCTCTGTAGAATGTTTTTTTTTTAATATTTAATTCAGATTTAAGGTTAATGCTTTTGCTTCGTGAAGGGCAGCACTCGGTGGTAACATTAAAGCTGTGAGTGAACCTCGGCTGGGATTTCCAGCCAAATAAGGTTTATAAAGTACCCCCTGGTCCTGTCCGACGGGCCGCTAGGGGTGCGTTTACTAAATGAGAGCCTGTGTACGGGGCTTAAAGCTGCTGCTGTATCTGACACTTGTAACGAAACGCATTATTAGAAACGTAATGTCTACATAATATCTACTGGCCCAAACTGTTCACAGAAATAGCTATTTATTCTTGTAAAATGATGTTGTCTGTAGATTTTGCCGGGAACGCTTAATGGACACGTGACGCTAAAGCAGGCGCTGATAGGTTGTTGCCGTAGAATTTTTTTTTTTTACTTTCTGCGACGTTTTATAATATAATAATAATAATAATAATTAAAAAAAAAAAAAACATTTTAAAAAGGCGGATCTGCCAGGGTTGAATTGCTGGACATGCACATAAAGGTACGCTCCGCCTGTTGTATAAACGTTCCGGCCAGCGATTGACTGCAGAGCACAGAGGGAGGTGGTAATTACTGTAGTTACTTTAGTACTTTAATGTGCGGCGATCATTTGTGTGACTGTCCCTTTAATGTTTAATGTCTAAGCGGAACAGCAGCTTTAACTCGGCTGCAGCGCCTGGCATAGTAACCGAAGCTTTCTTGCCTCTGCACGCCGGATCCTTTTTAGGGTTCCTGACCCTCTGTGGCCGCAGGACAGCCTTCAGATTGTTTTATTCTTCTTTCGATATGGGGTAAAGGCTTAGCCTTGGAGTGCCATCAAAGCCTCGTAATACCCCCCCACACCCCCGCGTTTAGGGCCATGTTGCCTGTTTATTTAAAAAGTAAAGCTGTGTCCGTCTGCGGTGCGGCGGCCCTCGCGGTGTCCCCCCCCCCGAGGTCACATGGGACGTTTCATCTCGCTGCACCATGCAGGGTCGTACATGGAGGGCTTCTCCTGCGGAAGGGCTGCCAGCCCCGCACAATGCATGGTTTATACAGCGAGCGGACATTCTGTGTCCTGCTTCTGTAACAAGCCTGGGGGGGCAAAGGGGGCTGTTAAGGCGTCGGGTCACACAGGGATCTCTCCTTGAACCGGACTATTGAGCAGGGGTGCTACAGCGACCCTACCACCCAAAAAAGGGGGATTTGTTCCTGGTTTTTAGGGCGAGGAACCCCCCTCGCTGCAAGCAAAATCGCCCACCCCGCGTTGCCGGTTTTACCCTCTTTATACGTCGCTTTCTTTGGAAATAAATACAATATATAATGTATGATTCCGGTGCAGTGATCTTATCGCCAGGGCAACGAGCGGGAAGTCCCTGCCGATAGGACCATTCCTTTGGTTGCCACGGAGATCGGACCGCTTTCAAAGCTTTGCACCAGAATCCCATTCTTTTATACATAACCGCTTTACTACAACAGCGTGTATGCAGCGCCGCAGCATCTGTCAGCGCTATACGAGGAACGTATACTGGTAACTGCAGCAATAATACAAACTCGGCTGTCCGCCGTCCTTCCGTCCTCTGCTTTCTTCTATCACCCCGAAGCGCCGTTCCATTGCCCTGGCCCTTTTTTTTCTTTTCTTTTTTTTTTTTGCGGGACCGCAGAATAAACCATTGGTAACTTATTGTAGGGTCTTTGATTTCATCGGATCCCTTTTGGTGGAAGGATCCAGTAGACGGAATTTTTATAAAGCGACGAGCCATACGTGTCTCTCGGATTCGTGTTTTTAAGAAGAACTCTTTCAAAAAAAGGGCCGTCAGAAATAATTATTAAGACAAGGGAATTTATAGAGAATATTTATTGAGGTCGTAAAGATTTTATGCATTAAAAATAAAAAATCTACGATGTTTATACCAAAATTCTAAGGTTTTTCACGTCCCTTTTTTTTGTTAAGGGAATTTATTGAATGAGTTGCATCAACTTGTAAACCCAGAAGGGAAAAAAATGTTGGGGGAAAAAAGGGTTTTTTTGGGGACAGATTCTTAAATGGGTGATTTTAAAGTTCTCTATAAGGTGCATGGAGATTTATTAGCTGGGTAAGAGATTTCATGGAAATGGATTATATTGTGCAAAGCTTTGTGTGAACAAATGTAATACATATTCAAATAAAAACTTCACCAAGCCACGTCTGATGATCTGTATTTATTTCCAGCACAAACAATAACTCCTCTTTCTTCAGACGTAAAGAGGCTAAAAAGGGCTATTTACAGCAAGAGCCGTAAAGATGTGGAATCCGTACAGAGACTGCGCTATCAGATCCAACAGAAGCCGTTATATACAGGACAGAAAATATATACCGTAATATGAGGCATATACAGGATATAACGGGTTATAAGGACGGGATTAGTTATACGGGGGGAGAGTATATAATATATAATATGAGGAATATACAGGATATAACGGGTTATAAGGACAGGATTAGTTATACGGGGGGAGAGTATATAATATGAGGAATATACAGGAATATTACGGGTTATAAGGACGGGATTAGTTATACGGGGGGAGAGTGTATAATATATAATATGAATATACAGGAATATTACGGGTTATAAGGACGGGATTAGTTATACGGCCGGAGAGTATATAATATATAATATGAGGAATATACAGGGATATAACGGGTTATAAGGACAGGATTAGTTATACGGCCGGAGAGGATATAATATATAATATGAGGAATATACAGGGATATAACGGGTTATAAGGACGGGATTAGTCATACGGCCGGAGAGTGTATAATATATAATATGAGGAATATACAGGATATAACGGGTTATAAGGACAGGATTATTTATACGGCTGGAGAGTATATAATATATAATATGAGGAATATACAGGGATATAACGGGTTATAAGGACGGGATTAGTTATACGGGGGGAGAGTATATAATATATAATATGAGGAATATAAAGAGATATAACGGGTTATAAGGACGGGATTAGTTATACGGGGGGAGAGTATATAATATGAGGAATATACAGGATATAACGGGTTATAAGGACGGGATTAGTTATACGGCCGGAGAGTATATAATATATAATATGAGGAATATACAGGGATATAATGGGTTATAAGGACGGGATTAGTTATACGGGGGGAGAGTATATAATATATAATATGGGGAATATACAGGATATAACGGGTTATAAGGACGGGATTAGTTATACGGCCGGAGAGTATATAATATATAATATGGGGAATATACAGGATATAACGGGTTATAAGGACGGGATTAGTTATGCGGCCGGAGAGTATATAATATATAATATGAGGAATATACAGGGATATAACGGGTTATAAGGACGGGATTAGTTATGCGGCCCGAGAGTATATAATATATAATATGAGGAATATACAGGGATATAACGGGTTATAAGGAGGGGATTAGTTATACGGGGGGAGAGTATATAATATGAGGAATATACAGGATATAACGGGTTATAAGGACGGGATTAGTTATACGGCCGGAGAGTATATAATATATAATATGAGGAATATACAGGGATATAATGGGTTATAAGGACGGGATTAGTTATACGGGGGGAGAGTATATAATATATAATATGGGGAATATACAGGATATAACGGGTTATAAGGACGGGATTAGTTATACGGCCGGAGAGTATATAATATATAATATGGGGAATATACAGGATATAACGGGTTATAAGGACGGGATTAGTTATGCGGCCGGAGAGTACATAATATATAATATGAGGAATATACAGGGATATAACGGGTTATAAGGACGGGATTAGTTATGCGGCCCGAGAGTATATAATATATAATATGAGGAATATACAGGGATATAACGGGTTATAAGGACGGGATTAGTTATACGAGGGAGAGTATATAATATATAATATGAGGAATATACAGGATATAACTGGTTATAAGGACGGGATTAGTTATACGACCGGAGAGTATATAATATATAATAGGAGGAATATACAGGATATAACAGGTTATAAGGACGGGATTAGTTATAGGCCAGAGAGTATATAATATATAATATGAGGAATATACGGGGATATAACGGGTTATAAGGACGGGATTAGTTCTACGGCCGGAGGGTATATAATATATAATATGAGGAATATACAGGATATAACGGGTTATAAGGACGGGATTAGTTATACGGCCGGAGAGTATATAATATATAATATGAGGAATATACAGGGATATAACGGGTTATAAGGACGGGATTAGTTATACGGAGGGAGAGTATATAATATATAATATAAGGAATATACAGGGATATAACGGGCTATAAGGACGGGATTAGTTATACGGCTGGAGAGTATATAATATATAATATAAGGAATATACAGGGATATAACGGGTTATAAGGACGGGATTAGTTATACGGCCGGAGAGTATATAATATATGAGGAATATACAGGGATATAACGGGTTATAAGGACGGGATTAGTTATACGGCCGGAGAGTATATAATATATAATATGAGGAATATACAGGGATGTAACGGGTTATAAGGACGGGATTAGTTATACGGCCGGAGAGTATATAATATATAATATGAGGAATATACAGCGATATAACGGGTTATAAGGACGGGATTAGTTATACGGCCGGAGAGTATATAATATATAATATAAGGAATATACAGGATATAACGGGTTATAAGGACGGGATTAGTTATACGGCCGGAGAGTATATAATATATAATATGAGGAATATACAGGATATAACGGGTTATAAGGACGGGATTAGTTATACGGCCGGAGAGTATATAATATATAATATGAGGAATATACAGGATATAACGGGTTATAAGGACGGGATTAGTTATACGGCCGGAGAGTATATAATATATAATATGAGGAATATACAGGATATAACGGGTTATAAGGACGGGATTAGTTATACGGCCGGAGAGTATATAATATATAATATGAGGAATATACAGGATATAACGGGTTATAAGGACGGGATTAGTTATACGGCCGGAGAGTATATAATATATAATATGAGGAATATACAGGATATAACGGGTTATAAGGACGGGATTAGTTATACGGTGGGAGAGTATATAATATATAATATGAGGAATATACAGGATATAACGGGTTATAAGGACGGGATTAGTTATACGGAGGGAGAGTAAATAATATATAATATGAGGAATATACAGGGATATAACGGGCTATAAGGACGGGATTAGTTATACGGCTGGAGAGTATATAATATATAATATGAGGAATATACAGGATATAACTGGTTATAAGGACGGGATTAGTTATACGACCGGAGAGTATATAATATATAATAGGAGGAATATACAGGATATAACAGGTTATAAGGACGGGATTAGTTATAGGCCAGAGAGTATATAATATATAATATGAGGAATATACAGGATATAACAGGTTATAAGGACGGGATTAGTTATAGGCCAGAGAGTATATAATATATAATATGAGGAATATACGGGGATATAACGGGTTATAAGGACGGGATTAGTTCTACGGCCGGAGGGTATATAATATATAATATGAGGAATATACAGGATATAACGGGTTATAAGGACGGGATTAGTTATACGGCCGGAGAGTATATAATATATAATATGAGGAATATACAGGGATATAACGGGTTATAAGGACGGGATTAGTTATACGGAGGGAGAGTATATAATATATAATATAAGGAATATACAGGGATATAACGGGCTATAAGGACGGGATTAGTTATACGGCTGGAGAGTATATAATATATAATATAAGGAATATACAGGGATATAACGGGTTATAAGGACGGGATTAGTTATACGGCCGGAGAGTATATAATATATGAGGAATATACAGGGATATAACGGGTTATAAGGACGGGATTAGTTATACGGCCGGAGAGTATATAATATATAATATGAGGAATATACAGGGATGTAACGGGTTATAAGGACGGGATTAGTTATACGGCCGGAGAGTATATAATATATAATATGAGGAATATACAGCGATATAACGGGTTATAAGGACGGGATTAGTTATACGGCCGGAGAGTATATAATATATAATATAAGGAATATACAGGATATAACGGGTTATAAGGACGGGATTAGTTATACGGCCGGAGAGTATATAATATATAATATGAGGAATATACAGGATATAACGGGTTATAAGGACGGGATTAGTTATACGGCCGGAGAGTATATAATATATAATATGAGGAATATACAGGATATAACGGGTTATAAGGACGGGATTAGTTATACGGCCGGAGAGTATATAATATATAATATGAGGAATATACAGGATATAACGGGTTATAAGGACGGGATTAGTTATACGGCCGGAGAGTATATAATATATAATATGAGGAATATACAGGATATAACGGGTTATAAGGACGGGATTAGTTATACGGCCGGAGAGTATATAATATATAATATGAGGAATATACAGGATATAACGGGTTATAAGGACGGGATTAGTTATACGGTGGGAGAGTATATAATATATAATATGAGGAATATACAGGATATAACGGGTTATAAGGACGGGATTAGTTATACGGAGGGAGAGTAAATAATATATAATATGAGGAATATACAGGGATATAACGGGCTATAAGGACGGGATTAGTTATACGGCTGGAGAGTATATAATATATAATATGAGGAATATACAGGATATAACGGGTTATAAGGATGGGATTAGTTATACGGCCGGAGAGGATATAATATATAATATGAGGAATATACAGGATATAACGGGTTATAAGGACGGGATTAGTTATACGGCCGGAGAGTATATAATATATAATATGAGGAATATACAGGATATAACGGGTTATAAGGACGGGATTAGTTATACGGGGGGAGAGTATATAATATATAATATGAGGAATATACAGGATATAACGGGTTATAAGGACGGGATTAGCTATACGGCTGGAGAGTATATAATATATAATATGAGGAATATACAGGGATATAACGGGTTATAAGGACGGGATTAGTTATACGGCCGGAGAGTATATAATATATAATATGAGGAATATACAGGGATATAACGGGTTATAAGGACGGGATTAGTTATACGGCCGGAGAGTATATAATATATAATATGAGGAATATACAGGGATATAACGGGTTATAAGGACGGGATTAGTTATACGGCCGGAGAGTATATAATATATAATATGAGGAATATACAGGATATAACGGGTTATAAGGATAGGATTAGTTATACGGCCGGAGAGTATATAATATATAATATGAGGAATATACAGGATATAACGGGTTATAAGGACGGGATTAGTTATACGGCCGGAGAGTATATAATATATAATATGAGGAATATACAGGATATAACGGGTTATAAGGACGGGATTAGTTATACGGCCGGAGAGTATATAATATATAATATGAGGAATATACAGGATATAACGGGTTATAAGGACGGGATTAGTTATACGGGGGGAGAGTATATAATATATAATATGAGGAATATACAGGGATATAACGGGTTATAAGGACGGGATTAGTTATACGGGGGAGAGTATATAATATATAATATGAGGAATATACAGGATATAACGGGTTATAAGGACGGGATTAGTTATACGGAGGGAGAGTAAATAATATATAATATGAGGAATATACAGGGATATAACGGGCTATAAGGACGGGATTAGTTATACGGCTGGAGAGTATATAATATATAATATGAGGAATATACAGGGATGTAACGGGTTATAAGGACGGGATTAGTTATACGGCCGGAGAGTATATAATATATAATATATAATATGAGGAATATACAGCGATATAACGGGTTATAAGGACGGGATTAGTTATACGGCCGGAGAGTATATAATATATAATATAAGGAATATACAGGATATAACGGGTTATAAGGACGGGATTAGTTATACGGGGGGAGAGTATATAATATATAATATGGGGAATATACAGGATATAACGGGTTATAAGGACGGGATTAGTTATACGGCCGGAGAGTATATAATATATAATATGAGGAATATACAGGATATAACGGGTTATAAGGACGGGATTAGTTATACGGCCGGAGAGTATATAATATATAATATAAGGAATATACAGGGATATAACGGGTTATAAGGACGGGATTAGTTATACGGAAGGGGGAAAGAATAAAAAATAATATAATATGAGGAATATACAGGGATGTAACGGGTTGTAAGGACGGGATTAGTTATACGGCCGGAGAGTATATAATATATAATATGAGGAATATACAGGATATAACGGGTTATAAGGACGGGATTAGTTATACGGGGGGAGAGTATATAATATATAATATGAGGATTATACAGGGATATAACGGGTTATAAGGACGGGATTAGTTATACGGCCGGAGAGTATATAATATATAATATGAGGAATATACAGGATATAACGGGTTATAAGGACGGGATTAGTTATACGGGATGGAGAGTATATAATATATAATATGAGGAATATACAGGGATATAACGAGTTATAAGGACGGGATTAGTTATACGGCCGGAGAGGATATAATATATAATATGAGGAATATACAGGGATATAACGGGTTATAAGGACGGGATTAGTTATACGGGGGGAGAGTATATAATATATAATATGAGGAATATAAAGAGATATAACGGGTTATAAGGACGGGATTAGTTATACGGCCGGAGAGTATATAATATATAATATGAGGAATATACAGGGATATAACGGGTTATAAGGACGGGATTAGTTATACGGCCGGAGAGTATATAATATATAATATGAGGAATATACAGGATATAACGGGTTATAAGGACGGGGTTAGTTATACGGCCGGAGAGTATATAATATATAATATGAGGAATATACAGGGATATACCGGGTTATAAGGACGGGATTAGTTATACGGGGGGAGAGTATATAATATATAATATGAGGAATATACAGGATATAACGGGTTATAAGGAGGGGATTAGTTATACGGGGGGAGAGTGTATAATATATAATATGAGGAATATACAGGATATAACGGGTTATAAGGACGGGATTAGTTATACGGGGGGAGAGTATATAATATATAATATGAGGAATATACAGGATATAACGGGTTATAAGGACGGGATTAGTTATATGGGGGGGAGAGTATATAATATATAATATGAGGAATATACAGGGATATAACGGGTTATAAGGACGGGATTAGTTATACGGGGGGAGAGTATATAATATATAATATGAGGAATATACAGGATATAACGGGTTATAAGGACGGGATTAGTTATACGGCTGGAGAGTATATAATATATAATATATAATATGGGATATAACGGGTTCTATGGCTCTGCAGTAACTGGTGTTTCTTCTTCAACAGCCCCGGGCGCCAAAATCCCTAGTTATGGCTCTGCTGCCTTGGTCACGATGGCTACCAGGCAACCTACTGACAGCAAAGCCCCAGAATAATGAGCGGGTTATGCTGGGAATGGCCGGTATTCGGGGTCATTTAGGGTCTTCTGGTTATTTTGCTTTATTACATACGGATGAGGTCAGGAATTCTACTGGTTTACTGGTGCCCTGTGTGAAGTGGCCGGCTGCCCCTGTCGTGCTGGGAGTGTTGGGATTTGTGCTGCTGGGAGTGTTGGGATTTGTGCTGCTGGGAGTGCTGGGAGTGCTGCTGGGAGTGTTGGGATTTGTGCTGCTGGGAGTGTTGGGATTTGTGCTGCTGGGAGTGCTGGGAGTGCTGCTGGGAGTGTTGGGATTTGTGCTGCTGGGAGTGTTGGGATTTGTGCTGCTGGGAGTGTTGGGATTTGTGCTGCTGGGAGTGTTGGGATTTGTGCTGCGGTTCTGCATGCGGCCGCCCGGTGGCGCTGCTTCCTGTCTCCTCGCTGTGAGCTCCGCCGGCCGGACACTGCAGACGTTCCGCTCCGGGGACCGGGATCCCTGCGCCAGCCTCCTGACTCTGTGTCCTCTTCCTGTTCCCTGCTCCGAGCCCTCCCAGTGACCGCGTCCCCCGGCCTGCCCCCGCTCCGAGGCCTTCCCCTGCACCGAGGCCTCCCAGCGACCCCGGCCTCCGTGTCCCCTCTACCCCCATGGCGGCCCGGAAGGCCGGCACCCGGCTGGAGCTGGAGATCGAGCGCTGCCGCTCTGAAGCCAACTGGGAGCGGATCCACGAGCTGGTCCGGCAGCTCTCCGCCAAGCTCATCTCCAACGGTACGGTCAGGACTGGTAACTACAGCCCCCGGACTGCGGCCTGGAACCGGGGAAGGCAAACGCTGTTGCACAAAAGACACCGCTACACCTGAGATAATGTAGGGGGACACTGTCATTGCTACACCTGAAATAATGCAGGGGGACACTGTCATTGCTACACCTGAAATAATGCAGGGGGACACTGTCATTGCTACACCTGAAATAATGCAGGGGGACACTTTCACTGCTACACCTGAGATAATGGGGGCTGTCACTGCTACACCTGAGATAATGGGGGCTGTCACTGCTACACCTGAGATAATGGGGGCTGTCACTGCTACACCTGAGATAATGGGGGCTGTCACTGCTACACCTGAGATAATGGGGGCTGTCACTGCTACACCTGAGATAAAGGGGGCTGTCACTGCTACACCTGAGATAATGGGGCCTGTCACTGCTACACCTGAGATAATGGGGCCTGTCACTGCTACACCTGAGATAATGGGGGCTGTCATTGCTGCACCTGAGATAATGGGGGGCTGTCACTGCTACACCTGAGATAATGGGGGCTGTCACTGCTACACCTGAGATAATGGGGGCTGTCACTGCTACACCTGAGATAATGGGGGCTGTCACTGCTTTTTGTCGTATTGTGTGTAACGGGGGGCTCTCTGTGTGCAGATGACATGGCCGAGCTGCTGACGGGGGAGGCCAAGCTGGAGCAGCACCTCAAGGACAATCCCTTCAAACAAGGAGTCGGCCCCCGGGGGCCCCGGCCCAAACTCATCGACGTCCGCAAGCACCTGACGGCCGTCCTGGACAGGGGGAACCTGAAGGTACGGGGGGGGGGTGCTCGCTGATATTATTATTAATATTCAGAACGCTGCTGTTAATATTAATAATAATCTATATTTTGTACTGTATCTGCTGTTATTTATAATAATAATAATCTATACTGTATCTGCTGTTATTTATAATAATAATAATAATAATAATAATAATCTATACTGTATCTGCTGTTATTTATAATAATAATAATAATAATAATCATCTATACTGTATCTGCTGTTATTTATAATAATAATAATAATAATAATAATAATAATCTATACTGTATCTGCTGTTATTTATAATAATAATAATAATAATAATAATCTATACTGTATCTGCTGTTATTTATAATAATAATAATAATAATCTATACTGTATCTGCTGTTATTTATAATAATAATAATAATAATAATAATAATCTATACTGTATCTGCTGTTATTTATAATAATAATAATAATAATAATAATAATCTATACTGTATCTGCTGTTATTTATAATAATAATAATAATCTATACTGTATCTGCTGTTATTTATAATAATAATAATAATCTATACTGTATCTGCTGTTATTTATAATAATAATAATAATAATAATAATAATCTATACTGTATCTGCTGTTATTTATAATAATAATAATAATAATAATAATAATAATCTATACTGTATCTGCTGTTATTTATAATAATAATAATAATCTATACTGTATCTGCTGTTATTTATAATAATAATAATAATAATAATAATCTATACTGTATCTGCTGTTATTTATAATAATAATAATAATAATAATAATCTATACTATTATTATTATTATTATTACTATTATTTATAACATTATTTTTAATAATAAATATAGATTAGAAAATAGTAATAATAATAATATTTTGTATTTGTTGTTTATTTTCTCCGTGGCATACTCCGGCCCTGCAGCGAAGGGTTAATATGTACAGCCTGTGGCGTGGAACATGTCTGTAGCGTGTCCTGCTTGTTTTGGCGTCTCTTCCGTGTGCCGGATAAACGCCCCAGGACCGTCTCTGTAACCGTTTCATCTTTTACCTCTTCCACAAAGACGAATTCTAAAAATGTTTTTAGCATCCTTCGACTTTTTGGGTTGATAAATAGAGCAGCTGCCCAGCAGAGGTGGTAGAGGGTAATACAGTGAGGGTATTAACCATGCATGGGATAGACATACGGCTCCTGAATCTAAGACGAGACCAATGACCGATTAAGGTTTGAGTCGTTACAGCAGGAGAGACGGGCGACTAGACGGGGGCCGGATGGGGGCCGATCTCTACTTGAAATAATACATTTCTTTACAAAATGCTCCTCTCTGGGGTAAATATTTATCGCTCCAGAAACGTTATGTTTAGAAACGTTGTGCGTCTGTATATGTTCTAAGCCAGAAGACCCCTCTTCTGTTCCGCACGGCGGTCTCTTTTTAGACAGATACCTCTGCTGCGTGTTTATGGGGGTCTCGTCTTTCCGGCCCCCCGGTTATTTCCCTTATAGGATATTATCTTCCGGTGAGCCCATCTCCGGCTCTGCGCTGCGCATGCACCGGAAACTCTCCGCCGACCCGCTCCTCCGCCCACTGATCGCTAGCACTTCGGTTTCACGCTGCCAGAGCCGGTACCCAGCACGGGCCGAGGTGGAGGCGGTGCGCGGCAGCCCGGCAGCTGTGGTATTTTAACAGTATTGTGTTGCTTTTTGTTAACAGGCAGATCTAATGCAAGAAGCCAACATGCTAATGGCCAAACTGAACTACGTGGAGGGCGAGTACCGGGACGCGCTGGCCACCTACGGCAGGATGGGGCTGGACGACCTGCAGCTCGTGGCCTGCGCGCCGTATAAGCTGAGGATGATAGCGGAAGCCTTCGCCATCAGAGGTAGGGACCGGGGGGGGTATATACAGCGCACGCAGCCCTCAGAGCCTCCGCCGGGGGGCCGATGAGACGGGCCGGAGGGGTCTGATCTGCCGGCGTCCCCTGGGATACGGGGGGGGGGCTGACAGACTGGAGTCCAGTAGGTTGTGAGTCTGGGCAGCAGGGGGCGCCGTGTCTCTACCCTCGGTGCTGTGACCCGGGGCCTGTCCTCTCGGGGCCGTTAATACTATTACCGCATTAATGCCGCCGGGTAAGTAATTGCCGGACGGATTACGTTTATAATGAGAGGCGTTCAGTCCGCGGCTTTTATTTACCCTCCGCCCGGCGCCAGGGACTTCAACTCCCAGCAGACTGCGTTAGTAAATAGGAAGGAAAGGTTGTGCCGGGGGCTGCAGTCAGGAGACGCGCAGGTTTAATGTCGCCCCCTGACAGCGAGGAGACCCTCGTTTAATTCGGCTGGAAAAACCTTTTAGTTGCACTTTTTGGATCACATTATTAGTATTATTGGCCGTTTATCGGGGGGTGCTGGGTTTTGGTCATTCAGTCCGTCGGAAGCTGGCTGTCGGCACATGGGGGGTCCGTACACGGGACCCCCTGCTTCCTTTCACGTGGAATCTCTTCATTTTTTTATAATATTTTAGGATGTTTTTGTCTATATTTACAATCTAATTCCCGGGGCAAATGAGAAACAATCACCATAGCAACCAATTCCTACTCAACTAAGCCACATGCACCAGAATTCCTCTTCATAAATAGTCATTTCTCTTCAGTCTTTTGGGGGGTTTTGGGGTTTTTTTGCATTTTTTTCTCTTCAGTCTTTTGGGAATTTTGGGGGTTTTTTGCATTTTTTTTCCGCGTTATCGGATATTTACCTGGTTTTAGGTCCTAATCCGCCGTTTATCTGAATGCCGCCGCTTCCCTAATTCCTTCCATTTTCATGATGACTAAAAGCTGACAGATTGGGGGCCGCGGTGACTGCGATCGGAGACGCCGTCCTGCTAGCGGAAGGGTTAACGTGTGGCCCTCAGGGGCCGAAGGATTCGCTCTGGGGGGTCTCTGTACTTTCCCCTGCCTGGCACCCGCCGAGCGCTCAACCTAAACCTCCCCCCTGCTAATCCAGGGCATTAGAGGCTGACTCCGTAAAGCATTAAGCCTCCGGCCGCCTCCGAGACCCCCGCGCAAGACTCCCAGTCTCTTTACCCGTTGGATTATACATTATACATTGTGCAGGGCCAGCTCAGCTGTTTTTGTTTGTTGCCGGAGTAACCTGCCTGTGCTGGGTGTTGAAGCTCTCCGTTTAGTGAATAGAGCCCGCCGTCCGCGCGCAGAGTAATAACGAGTCTCTCTCTGTCCTTCCCTTCCAGGGCTGTGTTTGGAAAAGCTGCCAAATTCTTCTTCTACCAACAGCCTGCACGTCGACCGCGACCAGGAGATCATCACCTGCTACGAGAAAGCGGGCGACATCGCCCTCCTCTACCTGCAAGAGATCGAGCGGGTGAGTGGCGTGCGCCGGGGTGAAATAACCGCACTTCTCCGCAGCCTGGCCGAGCGTTAATGGAAGTCAGAGAAAAATAGGGAACCCCATAATGAACCCCCTGGATCGAGGCTGGTGCGCGGCCGCCCGGCAGGGGAGGTAAGGGCCGTATAGGGGATGCCCTGATTGGTGTTCGTCGTTATTAACGCAGTGATTCTGGTTCTTGTTCAGGTCCAAGCAGCCAATATCCAGAACAGGAGCCCTAAGCCGGGACCCGTGGCCCCCGACCAGGAGCTGAACTTCTTCCTGGAGACTGGGCTGCAGCGCGCGCATGTCATTTACTTCAAGAACGGGTAAGCCGGCTCTTCGTGATCCCGCATGCCGTGTGTTAGGCTCTGATGGGACTAAATGGCCTAACAACCCCCACCCCCCCGTCGGTGGGGGACCAGCAGGGGCCACAGGCACAGTTTAAGGGTAAATGTTCAGACTCGCTCGATGTGATATGAGGGGCAACAGATCAAAAATACTGCGTCTCCCCCCAAAAACATTATTAAAGAGTCCGCTGTTAATACATACAAGTTACATGTTACATGTACCTTCTGCATGTAACAGGCACATAATTTAAATGTCTGGGCTCCCTAAACATGCCCCTGATGCCATCCGATGCCTGGGAGTGATGGGATTCCCTGCGGCCAGCCGGCATCCGTGTATCTGTGTGGTTATGATGTCACGCGTGTTCTGTTTATTGACCTGTCTGTATTTATAACGTTCTGCTGCAGGATACATATTCACGGAGATGAACAGTATGTATTCCCTGTACCCCCCCCCCCGCACCCACCATGTAGAGAACCGTTAGCTCTTTGCACAAGACCATCTTTAACCCTTTCTTCCTGCTAATGTTTGTTTTGGGGTTTTTTAGCCAAAAAAAACCCCTAAAAAACAAACAAAATAGTCAAAACCTTCCGGCAGAATCTGGAATAAACCATTTTTTGTTGAAATGAATAGAGAATGGATTTCTGTATTCATTTAATGAACGTTCAAACCTGGGAGCCGCTGGGATTGGTGGAAACCGGTGCCTTCCGCGTGTTTAGCCGTCCGGGGGCCACGCCGTGTCTATACGCTGGGCGTGATGGGAGTTTGCTTTCACGGCAGGCTTTTTTCATTCATTGTAGTTTTTCATATTGACAAACTTTCCAAATTCTCAGCCCCCCCCCCCGCCTGCCGGCTCCGAGGCTCGGATTCATAGGGCCGATCCTGTTGTGTAGGTGCTTATCCAACCGCGTTCATGGAGATTTGCGCGCATGCACGAGAAGGGCACCGAGCGACCCCCGTAATGGGGAAAGGGTGCCTGCTGTGCCCATTGGCTTTGAAGACCGGGATGAGCAGTGAAGGGGTTAAGCAGCGCGCATTCATTTGCTAAGCAAATTTTGAGGACTGGGAGACGAGAGCGTTTGCTAAACTCGTAACGAACGCCATCTCGGCAGAGATCCCCGCGTCTATATTATCCGTAATTACTATTACTTATTGTTCCGTATAGCGCCCTCGTATTCCGCAGCGCTGTACAACGACCCTTCCGCCTGACACACAAGAGGCCGTTTGTGTTAAAGTCCTGGGCCGAGCTTAACATCAATCAGACAAACCAACCCAAAAAAAGTGACGGCGTTCCTTTAAGCGGATTCGAAGCTGGGGTATACTGCCGGTTAATAACGATCATATAACATATCTGCCGCGGAGCGCGGAGGTCGGTGATATCTGAACTAAAACAAGCTTCATCGTCAAAGCTTGTGGTTGTCTAAAAACAACACGGAAAGGTTAATGAACATTTTTCTGCTGCTATGGCAACTTAGCTTTGTGTAACAATTTAATCCAAATCCAAGCCGGGGCTGCGGAGGGGATTCTCTCGTACCGGGGGGGGGGGCCGTGAAGCGCGGCGGTCTCATCTGAACGCGTTCTATGGGAAGCTCGCTGTGATCGCCTGCGGTCACTAATGGCTCGCGTCGATGGATTGAGAGCAGATAAATGCACTCACCCCGTCCCCGGGGGCCGCAGGGGCTTTCTCAGTCATTTCACCGCTTCCCGGGTGGGATGAAAGATCAGATCGATAAACCTCTCGTGTAACCGGGAGCCCCCAACTCCTCGGCCGACGGATTGCGTGGAAAGTCATGGAGACTCGATCCCGCGCGCCCGTTATTCCTCCGCCAGCCGTCAGCTTTCCTAGTCTGTTTAAAGGAGTAGTACAGCGGGGAGCAGAGCCCTTCGGACGGGTCGCCTGCGGGGGGCAGAGGTTCTCATGTTTGCTGGCAACATTTACATTAAAGCTCATTTGATAGAGCGATGCAGAATGAATACCCTGCTGTTTAACCCTGTCCTGCTCGATCCTAGGTCTTAAACTGTACACTTAATGACGCTGCGTTTAGTCGACGAGCGCCGGTTCTGCCGTAGCTCTACCTTGTGCTGTGTAAGTCGTATGGATCTAGCTCCGGCCCCGATGCTGAGCGTCTTGCTGCTGCCCCGTGAGCCGATCTCGCGTGGTTTGGCAGCACGAAGCTCTCATCCGTTTGTTGCCCCCGGACCCCCCCCTCGAAGTTTTTATTGTCAATGAAGGAGCCCTGAGCAAAATCCGACCTGTCCGAGATAACCCCCGTCTCCTCTGTGTTCCCAGGAACCTGACCAGAGGCGTTGGCCGATTCCGCGAGATCCTGCGGGCCGTGGAGACCCGGACCACCCAGAACCTGAGAATGGTAAAGCTGCCACACCACCAAGTCACTACCGACCATCGAGTCCTCGCCCCCGAGTCACCGGCCGGTATCATACCGACCATCGAGTCCTCACCCCCGAGTCCGAGTCACTGGCCGGCATCATACCGACCATCGAGTCCTCACCCCCGAGTCACTAACCGGCATCATACCGACCATCGAGTCCTCACCCCCGAGTCCGAGTCACCGGCCGGCATCATACCGACCATCGAGTCCTCGCCCCCGAGTCACCGGCCGGCCTCATACCGACCATCGAGTCCTCACCCCCGAGTCACTAACCGGCATCATACCGACCATCGAGTCCTCACCCCGAGTCACCGGCCAGTATCATACCGACCATCGAGTTCTCACCCCGAGTCACTGGCCGGCATCATACCGACCATCGAGTCCTCACCCCCGAGTCACCGGCCGGTATCATACCGACCATCGAGTCCTCACCCCGAGTCACTGGCCGGCATCATACCGACCATCGAGTCCTCGCCCCCGAGTCACCGGCCGGCCTCATACCGACCATCGAGTCCTCGCCCCCGAGTCACTGGCCGCTTGGACAGCCCTGTATTTAAAGGGACATCCGCCGTATGCACTTTGATGCACGTGATACCCGAGTGCCCCTTTAAATCATTGTTCTCGTCCCCGTCAGAATCCCCCATATGCTTTTGCGTCTTCCCTGGTCTCGGCGTCCTGGCAGTAACTGCTTGCCCAGATTGGGGGCCGCAGGTAGCCCCTGGTCCGCCGTCAACAGGAAAGCCAATCAGAATGCTTTACACAATGCACGTTATCAGAGATTCAGTTTCTGTTGAGTTTGTTTTTTTGGCCGCGGTAGAAATCTCTGATTATTTCAGATGCCCCCTCTGGGGGGTAAATGTTGTAAATCCCCCTGGTATTGGCCACAGATGTTAATGAAAGGCTTTGTGTAACGCTCGGCCCCTTCGGCCCGTTTCAGACGATCGCCCGGCAGCTGGCCGAGATCTTGCTACGTGGGATGTGCGAGCAGAGTTACTGGAACCCCCTGGAGGATCCGCCGAGCCAATGCCCCTTGGATGACCCGCTGCGCCAGGGGCTGAACACCAAGAGCTACACGCTGAGCCGGAGACCCCGCGTGTACGCCGGAGAAAAGTAGGTGCTTTGGGGGTAAAAGTAGGTGCTTTGGGGTAAAAGTAGGTGCTTTTGGGGTAAAAGTAGGTGCTTTTGGGGTAAAAGTAGGTGCTTTGGGGTAAAAGTAGGTGCTTTTGGGGTATAAGCACCCAGCTTGTTGCCCTGAGAGGCAGATGGGGTTCAGAAATATATTTATTTGATGGCACTGTTCCCTTAATACCTCCTCCCCCTCCCCGCTGGATGGAAGTGCCCTCTGACTGCGTGTCTGCGCATGGAAAGGCTGTAAAATGCTCTTTAATAATAAAATAGTTAAGTTTGGCCCCGTTTTCCTTGTGATTGTTTGGCGGCTGGGAAATGACCCGCCGGGGGTTTCCGCGGGATTCCCCTGTGCCGGGGCATTTACTCGGGCGCTTCTGTCCCCGTGAAACGCGCTTCCTTCCTGCAATTCATCCCCAGCGCGTTTCCCCCGTAATCAGATTCTGCACAGAATAATTAAACGGCGTTTATCGCCTGCTCTGGAAGGAGTAGACGCCGGGAGACCCTTTCTGTGCCGGCGGGGGCTTCGGCATGAAGCGGTTATTTAAATGTCCTTTGTTATGTGATGTAGTAATTCGTCTTTCGTTTTATCTCCGCCTGTTCAGCATTTTCTGCCCCCAGGAAAACACGGAGGAGGCTCTTCTGCTGCTCCTGATCAGCGAGTCCATGGTAAGTCGTTCATCCGGGCCCCTGCTCTCGGTTACTGGCCCCTGACACCCTGACGGGATCAGTCACGGCCATTGCAGCATTGCTATGTGTGGATGAGGTGTGTTTATCGATAGGGGTCCTGCGCCCAGCAGAGGTGGGTGTGCAGTATATTGGCAGATATTGCCGATCACCCTGTTATTGTCGTGATAAGGGGTAGCGTGGGATGAGCCCGCCGGTACCCCATAGTCCGCCACGTTATCCCATCCCCAAGGAGGAGGCAGATTTCCACCCTCGGCCGGGGGCTTGACGCTCTCCTGCAGAACTTGGCCCGTTCATGGCGCTCGGCAGCTGTCGGCGCATCTGTTACCCGGTCCCTCGCCGGCTCGCTCGCCCCTTTACGGGGCTTTACAGAGATTTGATGCTCCGGGGGGCCGGGGCATTGAGCCGAGGCAGATGCACTTCTATTCCCTGGCAGTTATTATCCGTCTGACGGGATGACGGCGGCCGGTGTTCACGAGCGGGCCGGGCGACTGATCTCCTGGCACCGATGGGTTAACATCTCAGGCCGGCTCCGTCTCGGGGCTGACGGAGGGTCCGAGTGTCACCGGTGTAAAAATGGTGTGAAAAAATAGGATTTCTGGAATTGTTTATGTTGTTTGTTCCGGTTTTAGGCAAACAGAGACGCGGTCCTGAGCCGCATCCCCGAGCACAAGAACGATCGCATCATCAGCCTGCAGAGCGCGTCCGTGGTGTACGACCTGCTGACCATCGCCCTGGGCCGCCGGGGGCAGTACGAGATGCTCTCCGAGGTACGTCCGGCCGCCGGCCCCCGCCCCTCCGCGGGATAAAGAGCTTAAAAGATTAAAGGTGCCGTTCCACCGACTCTGCTGAATCCGGCACGCCGCCAGTTACAGCGTCACAAACATCGTTCCTCGCGCCGCTGAACGCCAAACCCTCCCAGAAATAATCCTTTAATCACGTAAAATATTGGGGGGGGGGCTTAATATTCATGTGACACTAAAACAGGCACTGATAGGCTGCTGCCGTAGTGAGGTGCATCGTTTAAAGGACACGATTGTGTTTATTTGCTTATCTCAATGGAGAGTCCAGGTAATGTTTTGTTTGAGCACGTTACCTTTTGGGTTAATATATGGATATTTTAGGTATCGTTTAAAAATCGCCTTGGTCTGAATATGGACAGTGCCCAAAAACAATTAACCTCCTTCGGAAAGTCCAAGCAATGAGTGACGGAGAGATTAAACTCCGGGGGGTGGGGGGGCAGCCGTCACAATATAGAGTTCCAGACTGACGGTCGGAAGGAGCGCGCGTTTACCCCCCGGGGGGTATCGGTGACAGCGCAGAGCGCCGGGAGACGCGTTTTCTCGCTCGTGTCGGGAAGTTTCCGTGATACAAAGTTCACCTGGATAGCTTTTCTTTGTGGTTTTATTGGACGGCCGGCCGCGGAGTTTATCGGAGCCGGGAACTGAATACTAAAATACAGAAAGCCTTCGTGGTTATGTTGGGATCGGAAATGAAGCCGCGGCAAATTAATCTAAAGCTCCGGTTCCAATCAGATACAATCCCGGACAGCAAGAGAAACCATCAAGCCCCGTTTAGTTAATAATGCCCAGCTGGGAACAGTTCTAATGGCCGAGCTTTAATGGCTGTGCTCTCTGTAGTAGCAGCGTGTCTGCGTGCGTGTGTATGTGTGTGTCTGCGTGCGTGTGTATGTGTGTCTGTGTCATGCGCGTGCGTGTGCTGTGATGTTCTAGAGTTTATCTGCAGACCGAACTCCGTGTTTTTTTTCCTGATTTTGTTCTTTTTCGCAGTGTTTGGAGAGAGCCATGAAGTTTGCGTTTGAAGAGTTCCACCTCTGGTATCAGTTTGCTCTCTCGCTGATGGCCGCAGGAAAGGTAACGGCGACGCTCCGTCTGTCTCTTTGTTAAATCAGGAGTCTGCAGGGGAGCTGCAGTTTGAATTCCCCGACTTTATTCTGCCTGCGTGTATCTGCGGGGTTCGTTCAAACGGAGTTCAGCCTCCTGTCTACCTGCGGGGGGTTAATGACGTCCGTTAAATGCCCGGTCGTAGGTGGGGGGGGGCTTCTCCTTTCGCTAAATGATTCCCCGTCTTGTTTCTTTCCCTCGGTTGGCCCGTCCAGTCCGCGCGAGCCGTGAAGGTTTTACAGGAATGCATACGCTTGAAGCCCGAGGACGCCACCATACCGCTCCTAGCGGCCAAACTCTGCATGGGCTCGCTGCACTGGGTGAGTTCAACGAGACGCGGCGATTCTCCGCCGGCCGGCAGCTGCTCGGAGCCGGTGAGCACACGCAGCATGAAAGGGGTTAATCCCGGCTGCCGTGTTCTAGAAATGACTCTTATTGCACCTGAGGATAAGTATATCATGTGTTCGGCTCAGGCAAGTTTCTGGGGATGTGGAATGAGAGTGTTGACCAAAGAGCTTACAATCGACCCATGTCTTCTGAGAGAAGGAGCCTTGGAGCCGGGAGGAAGTTTCCAGACTCGGCCGCCCGGTACCGAGGGTCCGTTTAATGAATTAGACTTTAATATTTTTTTCTTTAGCTGGATGAAGCCGAACGTTTCGCCAAAATGGTCGTTGATTGCGGCGACAAAAGCTCCGAGTTTCGGGCCAAAGGCTTCCTGGCCCTGGGGCTCACCTACAGTCTGCAGGCTTCGGACGGTGAGTTATCATGCGGGGTGGGGGCGGCCGGACGCCAACGGCGGGGTGTTAGCTTTGTATTCCAGGTCCGGCGCCGGTTGATGGACCCCCAAATTCAAATGTCAGTGGTCCCCGCTTTACTAATTTTGCTTTGTCTCTCCATTGGCATTTAACTGTTTGAGAGCTGAGGGGTACAAGCAATGGCTATGCAAGTCTGTGAGCTAAAGGGCATGTGGCCCCTGAGGGCCCCGTTCACATCCCGCGCGGCCCCCCGTTCACATCCCGCGCGGCCCCCCGTTCACATCCCGCGCGGCCCCCCGTTCACATCCCGCGCGGCCCCCCGTTCAGATCCCGCGCGGCCCCCCGTTCACATCCCGCACACACGCGGCTGCGGAGTATCGCTGTCGGATTATTTATCGCTCGCTGGGAGTCTGTAATCGCAGTGTCTCTGTTTTGCAGCCTCGCTGCGAGGGGTGGAGGAGGATCTGCAGAGGAAAGCTCTTCTTGCGTTTCAGCGGTGAGTTGAGTGGCGGGTGGGCACAGGGGGACCCCGAGAGCTAAAGAGACGGGGACTGGCGGGTGGGCACAGGGAGACCCCGAGAGCTGGAGAGACCGGGGACTGGCGGGTGGGCACAGGGGGACCCACGAGAGCTGGAGAGACGGGGGACTGGCGGGTGGGCACAGGGGGACCGCGAGAGCTGAAGAGACGGGGGACTGGCTGGTGGGCACCGGGAGACCCCGAGAGCTGGAGAGACGGGGGACTGGCGGGTGGGCACCGGGAGACCCCAGGAGCTGGAGAGACGGGGGACTGGCGGGTGGGCACCGGGAGACCCCAGGAGCTGGAGAGACGGGGGACTGATGGGTGGGGAGAGAGAGACCCCAGGAGCTGGAGAGACGGGGGACTGACGGGTGGGGAGAGGGAGACCCCAGGAGCTGGAGAGACGGGGGACTGGCGGGTGGGCACAGGTAGACCCCGAGAGCTGGAGAGACGGGGGGGGCTGGCGGGTGCGTCGTTTCTCTGCCTGGAATCCGGAAATCTCTTATTACCGGTTTCCGTATCTTCCGGGAGTCAGACGGGTTTTTGATTGCTGCTTAAACACGCAGTTTGACGTGTAAATGACATGTTTCGGCGGTTTCCGTGGGTAATTTGCACGGATCTCAGCGCCAAACACAGACTCCCGCGATCTCTCGCCCGCGCGCTCCTTTCATTTGTGAACGTTTTGCTCTGTTTAGGGCGCACAGTCTCTCTCCCACCGATCACCTGGCCGTGTTTTACCTGGCTCTGCAGCTGGCCATATCCAGACAGGTGAGTAAAGTGTCCGTACGTATCGGCCAGTGGCGTAACGCCGGCGGCACGAGGGGTTAACCGGGCATGCCGTTTAGATTCCAGAAGCTCTGGGGTACGTACGGCAGGCGCTGCAGCTGCAGGGCGACGACGCCAACTCCCTCCATCTGCTGGCGCTCTTACTGTCCGCGCAGAAACACTACCACGACGCCCTGAACATCATCGACATGGCGCTGAGCGAATACCCCGAGAACTTCACGTGAGTACGTCGGGGAGGGAGGCAAAGGGGTATGGCCGCCTGTCGGGGCGGGATGTGGCGGCTGTCGGGGCGGGATGTGGCGGCTGTCGGGGCGGGATGTGGCGGCTGTCGGGGCGGGATGTGGCGGCTGTCGGGGCGGGATGTGGCGGCTGTCGGGGCGGGATGTGGCGGCTGTCGGGGCGGGATGTGGCGGCTGTCGGGGCGGGATGTGGCGGCTGTCGGGGTGGGATGTGGCGGCTGTCGGGGGGGATGTGGCGGCTGTCGGGGGGATGCGGCGGCTGTCGGGGCAAGATGAGTTGGGATATGATAAATAAGGGAGTGTGATGTAATAGAGTGAGTGTGATGTCATAAGTATGTTTGATTTAAGCAGGATGTTTTTCGTCTGGATGTTTTGTGAGGAAATCTTGGTTTTTTTTCCGTTGGCCTGAATCCGGCTAATTGTTGTTGTTTTTGTTACGCGGCAGTTTGTTGTTTTCAAAAGCCAAGCTGGAATCGTTATGCCGGGGGCCGGACGAGGCCCTCCTCACCTGCAAACACATGCTTCAGATCTGGAAGTCCTGCTACAACCTGACCAACCCCAGGTAAAGCTGCTTTTGTTTTTCCGGGTATTTTTGCTGCGATACAGCGGGTCGTGGCGCTCGGGGGCCGGGTCTTGGCGCTCGGGGGCCGGGTCTTGGCGCTCGGGGGCCGGGTCCTGGCGTGTTTGTGGCATTCATTGTCCCGTGTTGTGTGGCAGTGATTCGGGACGTGGCAGCAGCCTGCTGGACAGGGCGATTGCGGAGAGACGGCAGCTGAACACCATGAGCCTGCCGGACTTCAGCGACCCGGACACAGGTGAGACCCCCGCGGCTCCCCCCCCCCGGCCCGCTCCGCGTAAAGCCCGGGGAGGCAGGTGTGAGCTCCGCCAGCGCACCTTCACCCTGAGGCACGCGGCCGCTCGCCGACCATCCGGACGTCTAGCGATGTTCGCCAAGCAGGGGAGCTGACATCCAGCGGCTGCAAATGGCTGCGCGTTATGTGAGTTGTGATCTTCTGCGGATCTGCACCTCCACGATACCTAAAATACACGTGAATCCCCCAGCCTAATTCACTGATATTATCAGATAAACTAATAACTATATATATATATAAATACCGGTATATACTGCGTCCGTCCCGCTGCTCGGCTGACTGTCCATCCAGTCCAACGGAAGCTCGTTCTTAATGAATCCCCCCTTTCCTGCCCATTGTGTGTCGCCTAGCGGACCCTCGTTACCCAGTGAGGCTTGGGGTCTCCCCAATGCAGAATACACCGCGTGTGAACGGCTCACGTTGCGGAGACCCTGGCTAATACTTTCATTGTCTCCGGCCCTGACGCCTGGATGGAGGGCCGCGCTCCCGGCGAGGGGCTCCTGATAATCCCGCTTCTTTAGGTTTTATTTTCTCCTTTTTTTTTTCTTTTAGCGTCTGATTCCTCTTCCCTCTCGAGACCAGACTCACCTCTCCACCTTTATGTCTCTACCCATCTTCCTCTGTCTTCTCCCAAACCCGAGCACCCGCTAAAGGCCTCCGCGGACCCCGAGCCCTCCGGCGGGCCGTCCCAACTCCTTTACTGTAACGTGGTTTTCTGCCGTGAATGGGGGGGCTTCCTCCCGTCCTCTGATAATCCTCAGAGACTCCTGATTGGCCGATTTAACGCTCATTCATTCACACAAACCTAAATACCAGTAACGTTTTATCGTCGTTTAAGTAAAAAGCTTTGCCGGTCGTTCTGCGGATTATCAGAGTTTTGGGGGTTCTTGTGTTTGCCGTGGCTTGCGTTTGCTTCCGTTTTTCTTAGCTTTAGTTACAATTTGTGCTAAATACATTATTTTTGGGGCTGCGCTGCGGCTTTTGCTGCATAATATGTAAGGGGGGGTGCGTGACTTGCGCCTGGATGCCTCCAACTCCCATCACTAAATCCTTTGGCAAAGCAGCAGTCGGGGTAGAAACAAAGATTAGCATCAAACACCCAAATTAACCCATTAGAGAGTGCGCTACTCTGTCCGGATCAGAATATATGTAATGGGCGTTGGATACATTGTGTCACCCGTGCCTTTCTTCTGCTCAGGGGCCGTAGTTTAGGGCCGTCTGGTGCCACTGGGGTGAGCAGATCCAGGCTTTGCGGGAGAATAGCCCGTCCAATCTCCTGCGCCTTCCAGATGCGTACGGTAACCTAACCCACCGCTTGTTAGAATGTGCAGCTGTCCGGTGCTGAACGGGTTAAATGCATTTACTCTTTCGTTATACGGTAACCTAACCCACCGCTTGTTAGAAGGTGCGGCTGTCCGGTGCTGAACGGGTTAAATTTATTTACTCTTGTTATACGGTAACCTAACCCACCGCTTGTTAGAAGGTGCAGCTGTCCGGTGCTGAACGGGTTAAATCGCTATATGTTAAGTTAGTGATTTCTTGCATTAACATCCGTATCGTGCTGCATTAACCCTGTAGCTGCCGGTAGCCGTGGGTTAAGATGCATAGGAATTGCCCCCTGGTTTAAAGCCTGGTTATTTTGTACACCGCCACTGCGTATGGATTGTTATGTTTTGGCAGAACTCGCTGACGCTCGCCGTCTCCCCGGCTCTGATCCCAGCGCCCGCAGCAGATTGCTTGGGGAGGAAGGGGTTCTCGTTGCCGTCTCGTTGCTGTCTCGTATCTGTCTCGTTGCCGCCTGGTTGCCGTCTGGTTGCCGTCTCATTTCCCGGGCGGTCTCTTTAAGGCTCGGGATATCGGAGCTTCCTTCGTATTCTCGCTTTGTTCTCGGAAACGTTATTCCTCCCCCCCCCCCGGGTGACGCTCACTCACATAATTCCGTGGCGATCAGCGTCACGCTCCGCACGTCCCGGGATGTGTAGCGCGCGGCGCTCTCCACGGGGGGGGGGGCTTTGTGGCGGCTGCGTGTATTCTCTCCCGTGTCCCTCTTGACGTGTTGCGTGTTTCCGCAGGTTCCGTGCACGCGACGTCCATCGCTGCGTCCCGCGTGGAGCAGGCGCTGTCCGAGGTGGCGTCCTCTCTGCAGAGCAGCGCCCCCAAGCAGGGTCCTCTCCACCCCTGGATGACGCTGGCCCAGATCTGGCTCCACGCAGGTGAGTGACCCGGGCGGGGGGGTCTTTAATTACCCCGGGGGGGGGCATGGAGGCAAAGCTCACCTTCATTACATACACGGGCGGCATCTTGATCTTATTGTTCATTGCTATGGCACCAACAACTTGTGGAGCGCTGTACAACGGGCCATGCGGATAATATCAAATAATAGCAAGCGCAGACAGACGGCGCGGGGGCCCTCTGTATGCCGCGGGGGCCCTCTGTATGCCGCGGGGGCCCTCTGTATGTCAAAGAACAGGAAAAGTTACAACAAGAGACCGGAATCTAACACTAGAGGATCAGAGACTGAGATGGAACGGAAGTTTTACTTTACTGAGAGGGGGTAGATCAGTAGAACAGCCTCCCAGCAGAGGTGGTAGAGGGTAATACAGTGAGGGTATTAAACATGCATGGGATAGACATACGGCTCCTGAATCTAAGACGAGACCAGCGGCTGATTAAGGTTTGAGTCGTTACAGCAGGAGAAACGGGGGACTAGACGGGGGCCGGATGGGGCCGATCTGCCAGGGGGTTCTGGGTTTCTGACTGACGTGGAGCTAACAGGAGGGCAGCGAGGAAGCGGCTGTCGGATTGGGTGTCCTGAGGCCGCCAGGGATCTGCAGGAACAATGATTGGTGTGAAATTTCAGCTCCTGAGTATGAAGGACTCGGCGGTCTCCTGACCTCCCGGCCCCCGGGTTATCGGTGGAATTACAGCCGTGTGACGCGGCCGTTACGGGCGTATTTGTGGATAGGATGGTTTTGCGGGGGGTCTTCTCATATCTCGATGGACCCCCCTCTGCCGGTGCGACAGATCCTGGGGGGGGTTACTCGGGAGATTTAATCCCCAGCTTGGGATCCGCTTACCGTCCCTTTAAATGATTAAGGGCTTCATGTGACCTCCCTGATAACATGAGGCTGTCGGGGGCCGGCGGGTTATCCGAGTGCCGCGCCTCGCACCGGATATCTACAGACCGCCGCGGGATCCGATGGCCCCCGGAGATTACCCGGCCGGCCTGACCCCGCACTCCTCCTCCACGTCTGCACCCGACATGCTGTTTATCTGATATGTAATAAGTATTTGTGCTCCTGGCAGCTATCTCTTCATTGGCTTTGTTATTCCTCCCCAGCCGAGGTGTACATCGGGATCGGGAAGCCCGCCGAGGCCTCCGCGTGTATCCAGGAGGCGGCCAACCTCTTCCCCGTGTCCCACAACGTTCTGTACATGAGGGGCCAAGTGGCCGAGCTGCGGGGCAACGTGGACGAAGCCAAGCGCTGGTACGAGGAGGCTCTGTCCATCAGCCCCACTCACGTGAAGAGCATGCAGCGGCTGGTGAGTGAGCGCGAGACCTCTGTGACCTGTCACCCGTCTCCATCGCGGGTCTGTATCGCTCACGCGGCAGCGCGATGTACAAGCGGGCCCGTCGGGGCTCACGGACCACGCACCCAACCCCGATTTCTCGGGCGACTAGATGAGGGCCGGACGGGGGCCGATCCGCCATCAAGTCAGAGGTTTCGTCTGTTGTTTGAAAGATTTAAAAAGACAGTAGATCCGCGGCGGGTTCTCTGGGCAGAGACGTCAGAGCTGATCGATCGAGACACTTGGCTCATTGAAGGGGTCGCCCTATTTTCACCGTTTGATTTCGGATAGTGGTTGGTGCAGGGAGTGGGAGCCCTGCCTTCACGCCCAGGTGGGTGGTTTTAGGGCAATCGGGTTTGCGTTAATCTGCTCCTTGGGGTAATAAATAGCCGGTGCCGGCCGCTCCTCCGCCTCTGTGCCCATCCTTTAAGTTCTGAGCCTCCCCTCTAGCACCTAACGGGTTAATCCGACCGAAATGTAACTCATGCGCGGCAACTCACATCACTCACGGCAGGGGGAACGTAACTTTCCTCCAGGGTAAAATATTTTTTGCCCGGGGAGCTTGCAATCTGATCGGGGTTTGCAGTGACTGGCTGCACCGGTTATTCCAGATATGCAGCGGGAGAGCCGGGATGTCAGCCGAGGGGGGGTAAAATGCTGAGCGGGGGCTGTCTCTACCGGCCCTCTTAACCAAATAGTGACCGGCAAGCTCTGCATGAGCACAGGGCTGACCATCTGACCCTCGCTGTTCCGGCACAGTCATGCGCGGTGACACCGGAGCTGCTCGCCTGAAGCAGTAAAGTCCGTGGAGTTCACCTTAATTCTAAAATCTAACATAAAAAACGACAACTTTATCAAAATAAATGAAAAAATGGGAAAAATCCCCTCCGTATTGTTAAATTGCAGGGGCCGAGGTTGGCCGGTTTAACCACGAATGTCCCTGGCCCTCCCCTCCGAGCCGGCCCTCTAAATCCCCTGTGTGCATGCGGGGGCTCAATCAGAACGGGGGTCTCCGCACATTATAATAATATATATAAGCTGTCCTGACGCCCCCCCGTAGGAAGCGTGTGAGTTATATGACCGTTACACGGACCCACTGACTCTGCACATTCACGGGACCTATTTATAACCCCGTGTTCATCCGTGTCAGATTCTCCCTTCCTATGACATCAGGGGTTAAAGTTCCCCAGGGGGATCGGCGACGCGGGGCGGAATCACACATTTATATAATAAAAGCTTTAAATGCCCGCTGTACAGCGCTACGGGATATGACGGCGCTATATAGTAGTAGTATGCGCGTGGTGGAGAGTCCGGTAGGTGAGGTACGCGTGTCCCCCGTCACACGCCTCCTGCGTTGGAGGATTTATGTTCCTGCGCGAGGTTCGAGGAGCCGATGATCTGTAAACGAAACATAAATTTACCTCCACTGTTTACACGCGTGTGCCGAGAAACGTCTCTCTCCCTGCACCCCCCTCTCCACGGTACCTTAAACACGCTAATATCCATCAGGAAAGACAGGGGTCTCAATATGTCCTGCTAGAAGAGAGAGAGAGACGGAGGGGGGGAGAGAAGAGAGAGAGAGAGACGGAGGGGGGAGAGAAGAGAGAGAGAGAGACGGAGGGGGGAGAGAAGAGAGAGAGAGAGACGGAGGGGGGGAGAGAAGAGAGAGAGAGACGGAGGGGGGGGGGAGAAGAGAGAGAGACACGGAGGGGGGAGAGAAGAGAGAGAGACGGAGGGGGGAGAGAAGAGAGAGAGACGGGGGGGGGAGAGGAGAGGGACGGGGGAGAGGAGAGAGACGGGGGGGAGAGATGGAGGGGAGAAAGAGATCAGGGGGAGACACTTAAATACATAGAGGGATCTAACAAAGTACAGGAGGGGATTTTATTACAAAGTACAGGAGGAGTGAAGCGGCCGGAATGTAACTCTAGAGGGTCGGGGTCGGGAGGACGTTGCGGGTGTCTGGGGCGGAATAACTGCTGGTAATTGTTAGTATGGGGGGGGTGATTTGTTTCTTTGCCCCCAGTTACTGACGATCCGTTTCTTCTGTGTTGCAGAGTCTGATTCTCCACCATCTGGGCCGCTACAGTCTGGCGGAGAAGATCCTGCGCGACGCGGTGCAGGTGAACTCGGCGGCGCACGAGGTGTGGAACGGTCTCGGGGAAGTCCTCCAAGCCCAGGGCCACGACGACGCGGCCACCGAGTGCTTCCTGACGGCCCTGGAGCTGGAGGCCAGCAGCCCCGTCGTGCCCTTCACCATCATCCCCCGGGCGCTGTGAGGGCCGGCGCTTTAACCCTCGGAGTGCCGGCGGGAAGCCAATGTCTAGCCCAGGCCTGCGGCACTCGCGGGGTTAAACTGAGAGGTGGCGGGTAACGGTCTGTCCGCGGGGCAGCAAGGACTCTACTCAGGTGTAAAACAGTCTGGGTAAAGAGAGAGGGGCTGCACGTTACCCCCGCGGGGGGCCGAATGCTTCGCCCACAATCTCTGCCCACCCCGTTTAAGCCCGCGAAGCCCCCCGATGTGGCATTCCAACTCCGTGATGATCAGGCCTGCTGAGCGTCGTAGGAGTTGTAATTCCCGGTGATCTGGGTGTGACGGCCGACCTGATTGGCGCCGGGCCCCTGATTGCCCCAGAGATGCCGGTTCCGGGGCATGTTTGGGGCGATCGGGAGGATGAATCGGGGCGGAATCACTGAAACGGGACCACGTGCTGGAAACCATATGCTGGATCTCCTCCTCCTCGCTCGCAGAGCTCAATATGCTGTATTTTTGTATCACGGTTAAGATTCCGACATTAACCCCTTCCTTGCCTACATCCCCCCCCCCCAGCGAATGTGTCGGCTGAGCTTCATGAGCCTCGTAATCCACAAAAAAGCCAACGAAAATCACAAAGAAAAGGCACCGGGCCAGAACTCTATTTTGCGTCCGGAGCGGCCGTTACCCGCGAGCCGCGGCCGGGATGTTGTATTTAATTTTTTATGTGGATTCAGAGTTTATTTATCCGATAATTATAATAATAATAATAATATGTATAAACGGGTTCCGTGGATATACGTCATCTGACAATAAAAGGCTTTATTAAAGAAACGCGAGCTGGTGGCCCCCGGGGGCCGCGTTCGTTTCTCCTTTATTATTCCGATAATAACATCCGAAACCGGGGCGGGGGGGCGAGCGGAACCATCACCGGTAAGGATCAGAAGAAATGGGGGGTCCGAAGACGTTGGGGTCTGAAGCTCGCGGCGAAGGAGTTCTCTGCACGATGAGGACGGAGCGACGTATCATCCCCAGCCGGTGAATATTCCCTATACGATGACGTGAGGCAATGGCAATAACCGTGTGCAGCCAATGGGAGATGGAGTCTGCGCCCTGCTTACCTCCCATTGGCTACTCGCTGTTCTAATTCACAACACGGACTCCAGCGTGATCGTCTCTCACCCCCTATATCTAACCCCCCCTTAATTATCTCAAATCCCTATAGCTAACCGCACCCCCATAATGATCTCTCACCCCCTATATCTCACCGGCCCCCCCATAATGATCTCTCACCCCCTATATCTCACCGGCCCCCCCATAATGATCTCTCACCCCCTATATCTAACTTGGTCCCCTTTATTTCATCACCAAGTTAGTGGCTCCTCACTCGTTAGTAAATTAGCGGTGTGGCCCCCGGCAGCTCTCCGCGGTTTCGGCGTGAAGCCTCGCCCCCCCCCCCGGCAGCTTCTGCCCGGAGGTGGATCGCCCCGGAGGACTCGCGGAACCTTTACGGCTCAATTGCTTTTTTAATTAACCCTTTAACTTTTAACATGTCAACATAATGGCTCGATGGGAAGGGCAAGCCGTTGTTATTTACTGATCTCTATAGCGCCGTCATACTCCGCAGCGCTGTACAACGGGGCAGATATCGGAAGACAAACCGGGGGTGTTACGCGGGCAGGGGTCGGGGGAGGGGATCCGCGCCGTCTCCCTGCAGGGCTTAAATGCGACCTACATTTCCGTAGGACCGAGGCGGACATGCGCTGGGATCTCAGAGGTTCGTGGGCGCAGCTGCTTCCTCCGTGTATCAGACACGCAGGTCCGGACTCGAGGGTTCGAGGGCCGCTGGGGGCCACTCACCAAACAAAAGGAGCAGCCAGGAAATTATTGGGGCAAAAGAAATGAGTCAGAGCCGCGCAGGGAAAAGACGCGCCGAGAAACGCGGCTGCGGGGCAAACGGCTGAGATCCTGCCCCCCGCCCCAAAGCCATTGCTGTTTAGTAGAAGCATCTCTCTGGCTCTCGAAGAGTTAAGCTGCATTTCCTAGGGGCAGGTCAGCCCCCCCGTGTGATGTCATCGCCAACAGATTTAAATAAAGAGACGCGATGCTCTGCGTTATTTGCATAGACGGCGACCCGAGCATAAATGCCCCAACATCAGCCCCTCGAGCCCCGGCGGTGCTTTATTGCCTCTTCTGCCCACCCTTCAGGATTTCCCTGCCCCCGACGTGTGGCCCTCCCAGCGTCCCTACCGTGGGCTTCAACGATTTTGGGGCCAATAAAGGTCCAATCAGGACCGGCACAGCTGGAAGGACTGGGCTCCCAGTTACAGGCTGGTCGGTATGCAAAGTGCCCGGCCAGGTGGGGCAATTATCCAAACTGCCTCCGGTCCCATTTCATGAAGTCTCCACAGATCACGTTTTCACACAAATCTCCAGACGCCAAACCGGTTGGATCCGCCGGGATTCTAGAAACATCCGCGGGGCAAATATTCTCCTGTTACCCCGTCCAGAGCGCAACCGCAGCGCAGGGGAGGGGGTAACACCATACAGTATAACACACGCTAACACCATGCAGTAACACACACACGCTAACACCATGCAGTAACTCACATGCTAACACCATGCAGTAACACACACACGCTAACACCATGCAGTAACACACACACGCTAACACCATGAATTAACACACACACACGCTAACGTCATGCAGTAACTCACACGCTAACACCATGCAGTAACACACACGCTAACATCATGCAGTAACACACACACACGCTAACACCATGCAGTAACATACACACGCTAACACCATGCAGTAACTCACATGCTAACACCATGCAGTAACTCACACACGCTAACACCATGCAGTAACTCACATGCTAACACCATGCAGTAACACACACACACGCTAACACCATGCAGTAACACACACACGCTAACACCATGCAGTAACTCACACGCTAACACCATACAGTAACACATACACACACGCTAACACCATGCAGTAACTCACACACACGCTAACACCATGCAGTAACTCACACGCTAACACCATACAGTAACAGACACACACGCTAAAATCATGCAGTAACTCACACGCTAACACCATGCAGTAACTCACACACATGCTAACACCATGCAGTAACTCACACACACGCTAACACCATGCACTAACACACACACACACACGCTAACACCATGCAGTAACTCACACACACGCTAACACCATACAGTCACTGATTTAACTATACATTGTGCAGGGGGCCGGCTCACACACGGTGTTATTAATTTATATAGCGCCTCATAGTCCGTGGCGCTGTACAATGTGTTATTATTTATATATCACTGTTATATGCCGTGGCGCAGTACAATGTGTTATTATTTATATATCGCTGTCATACTCCCTGGCGCTGTACAATGTGTTATTATTTATATATCGCCGTCATACTCCGCAGCGCTGTACAATGTGTTATTATTTATATATCGCTGTCATAGTCCGTGGCGCTGTACAATGCGTGTTATTATTTATATATCGCTGTCATAGTCCGCAGCGCTGTACAATGTGTTATTATTTATATATCGCTGTCATATTCCGTGGCGCTGTACAATGTGTTATTATTTATATATCGCTGTCATACTCCGCAGCGCTGTACAATGTGTTATTATTTATATATCGCCGTCATACTCCGCAGCGCTGTACAATGTGTTATTATTTATATATCGCTGTCATAGTCCGTGGCGCTGTACAATGTGTTATTATTTATATATCGCTGTCATAGTCCGTGGCGCTGTACAATGTGTTATTATTTATATATCGCTGTCATACTCCGCAGCGCTGTACAATGTGTTATTATTTATATATCGCTGTCATAGTCCGTGGCGCTGTACAATGTTATTATTTATATATCGCTGTCATAGTCCGTGGCGCAGTACAATGTGTTATTATTTATATATCGCTGTGATATTCCGCAGCGCTGTACAATGTGTTATTATTTATATATCGCTGTCATACTCCGTGGCGCTGTACAATGTGTTATTATTTATATATCGCTGTCATACTCCCTGGCGCTGTACAATGCGTTATTATTTATATATCGCTGTCATGGTCCGTGTCGCTGTACAATGTGTTGTTATTATTTATATATCGCTGTCATATGCCGTGGCGCAGTACAATGTGTTATTATTTATATATCGCTGTCATAGTCCGTGGCGCTGTACAATGTGTTATTATTTATATATCGCTGTCATACTCCGTGGCGCTGTACAATGCGTTATTATTTATATATCGCTGTCATACTCCCTGGCGCTGTACAATGTGTTATTATTTATATATCGCTGTCATATTCCGTGGCGCTGCACAATGCGTTATTATTTATATATCGCTGTCATAGTCTGTGGCGCTGTATAATGTGTTATTATTTATATATCGCTGTCATATTCTGTGGCGCTGTACAATGCTTTATTATTTATATATCGCTGTCATATTCCGTGGCGCTGTACAATGTGTTATTTATATATATCGCTGTCATATTCTGTGGCGCTGTACAATGCGTTATTATTTATATATCGCTGTAATAGTCCGTGGCGCTGTACAATGCGTTATTATTTATATATCGCTGTCATACTCCGTGGCGCTGTACAATGTGTTATTATTTATATATCGCTGTCATAGTCCGCAGCACTGTACAATGTGTTATTATTTATATATCGCTGTCATAGTCCGTGGCGCTGTACAATGTGTTGTTATTATTTATATATCGCTGTCATATGCCGTGGCGCAGTACAATGTGTTATTTATATATCGCTGTCATAGTCCGTGGCGCTGTACAATGCGTTATTATTTATATATCGCTGTCATACTCCCTGGCGCTGTACAATGTGTTATTATTTATATATCGCTGTCATATTCTGTGGCGCTGTACAATGCTTTATTATTTATATATCGCTGTCATATGCCGTGGCGCAGTACAATGTGTTATTTATATATATCGCTGTCATATTCCGTGGCGCAGTACAATGTGTTATTTATATATATCGCTGTCATATTCCGTGGCGCTGTACAATGTGTTATTTATATATATCGCTGTCATATGCCGTGGCGCTGTACAATGTGTGTTATTATTTATATATCGCCGTCATACTCCGCAGCGCTGTACAATGCGTTATTATTTATATATCGCTGTCATACTCCCTGGCGCTGTTAAATCGCTGACCCTTTCGTTCCAGAAAACCGTTAAACTGTATTTGATGAGAACGAAGTCCCCCCCCCCCCCCGTGACGCGCTGCGGCCCCCGTGACGCGCTGCGGTCCCCGTCTGAGGCTCGTTATCCCTGACAGATGGCTTCTGTCTGCAGGAAGCCGAGGGGATGAAATCCCCAAACCCCGGACTTTAATTTGTTGGAATGTGAAGACAAGCCTCGCGTGTCCTCTGCGTCTGTGACCGGCCCTCCCCGGAGGTCACCGCGGACGTGTTAATCCCATCCGTGTAACGTGTTCACTAACTGGGCGATAATGACACGGAAGGCGCTTTATCTCCAGCTCAAAGGGCACTTGGTTAAAAGATCAGGCAGCTTCCAATAAATAACTCGACCTCCGCCCGGGGGCAAGAGACGAAGCGGCCGGGGTATCAGCAGCAGGCGATGCGAGTGCGTTCCGGGTGCATCTGGAGCCTCTGAGTACCGCGTATGGACTCATTTCACAGCCAGAATAGCTTTTTAGCACCGCACACTTGCTTGGGGTAGATGGCGGGTTACGGGAATCCACTTAACGAACTCCCAGCGTCTGAGACCCAGAAACAAGGATTACTTTACTGATTTCTGCAGCACTTCGCCCGCTGTTGCCCCCGTAAAGCGCTGCCCGGGGGGCACGATGGAGAAATACACCTCACAGGAGAATCACGGGTTACCTGTAAAGGGAAGAGACCTGACTGCACGTCAAATAATAACAAAGCTCCCCTTATTAAACATACATTATACGGGGCTCAGCCCTTGCTGCCCCCCCCCCAGAGTCAGCCTATACGGCTCAATGATTTCCAAGTGTAAGTGCCACAAGTGCCCCCCCCAAAAGGGTGCAGCTGGGGGGCAGTCTAGTCACATGATGCCACGAGGGGCAAATCTTGGCCCTTTCACCATAAACTGTTTGACCTTTTAATGCGTTTAGCACTGAAGCAATACCCCCCCCCCATATACCCCTCCAGGACGGGGTAATAACGCTGCGGCCCCCTCCGCCGGCGCGCCGTACATCACACGCAGAGCGAGGCCACCGTTTTCAAGCTGTTTTTATTGAAGTGTCGTTACGCCGGGAGCTGTACATACACAGGTCATACACATTCATCGCCCACAGAACTCCGGCATCACGTTGGGGGGATTCGGGGGGATTCCGCCATTAAACCCGAGTCCCAGCGGACGGGGTCAGCGGAAGGGAGAGAGCAGCCGACATCACGGCGGGAATAAACATCGTATCCACCACGACTTAATACCACGGAGACTGCATGCACCCCCCCGCCAGCGGCACAACCGCAAGGGGTTAAACGCCCTCCCGCGCCAAAATCAATAACTCTTCCCAAGCAAAATCTGACGTTTCCAACGTTATAATATACAAAAAAGGGGTAAATTCCCCCAATCGCACACGGACCCCCCTCCCCCGCCGTTACCGCTTCGCACCTAGGGGGCAGATTACATACACATAGCAACACAAGGGGGCAGCAACTCCTACATAGTACACGCCGTGGCCCCCAAGTTTGTTTTTTTACAAAAAAAATACTCCTTTAAGTCATGAAGAGCCCCCCGGGGGAGCAATTACAGGAAATAGCAGAATAACGAAATCTCAGCAGCCCGGACCCGCTGAGCTCGCAGAACCGGAATAGCCGCTTTAATATGCAAAGTTATTACATGCGCGACGGCGGCACGGAGAACAGCGAGGATCCCCCGCCACCGCCGCGCCTATTTACAGCTCAACAACCTGTTTCTGTAGATCGCGCATGCAGGTTTCCCCCGCGACGAGCCACGCGTCATAAATACAGATACAAAGTGACACCGAGAACAAAGCATTCCGTGAAGACCCCCCAAACACCGCCAATCCCACCCAACAATCCTACAGCCAAGCAGCCAGTCCAGAAATAACGAGCCAACCCATCCACTTAACGAAAAAGGGGACAGAATAAAGAACACGGCCGGTTTCCGCGGTAACGAGTAAAGCGGTGAAAAGCAATCTGTACATGGATGAATAAATTAAAGTGTTTACAACAAAAATGTTAATGGTCTTTTATTGAGAAAAAAAAAAACAAAAAAAAATGACTAGCATTTACAACTTGGAATGGACAGAATGAACTTTCTCCCGCAGCCGCGTCGGTCGGCGCCGACGTCCTACGAAGGTGGTCTCCGGCGGCTCAAAGTCCGGTACAGTCTTAAAAACCCACGAGAGTCCAAAAGATGCTCCCCGCGGTGAAAGGTTTTTTTTTATCCTCTAAAAATTTGGTGAACGGTTAACAGCCCGACACCCGTTCCGCTTTTAGTGCAAGGCAAACAAAGTGTTAAAACCAATTAGAAAGACATGCCATCTTCGGGTAAGATTTCGGAGCACACCGAGTACAAAATAAAGAGAAAAAAACAATAAAAAGGTAAAAACACAGCGTTCAGATCACCAGGGACTTTCCTCGACATTTGCACCCCCCCAGCCGCCACGCTGCGTACCCTCCTGAGGTATCAACCAACTTTACGTCAAAACCAGCGATGACAATTTACGCTACGGACTCAAACCGAACCCACCCGACAAAAGTGGATTTTTTTTTTTATTCTATATATATTTTTTTTGCCTTGTTTTTAAATACAAAGATCTGACTGCGCTCAATTGTCAAGCTGCATGCATGTAAAAGCGGCCAGCCCAAACGGGGTTAATCATTAGCAAACGGAGCTTAAGGAGTCCACTAAGTGCTTCCTCGTTGTTGTTAAGGGAGTACGAGTACTCGATATACCGTAAAACTCATCTTTTTTTTTTTTTGGAGGAGGGGAGAGGGGGGACGGGACCACCAACCATTACATGCAGTTTTTTTTTTGTGGACAGAAGGTATTTGTTGACATTCAGTTTTGCTATACAGAAACAGAATGAGTAAATTAACATTTTTGCAAGAGGTAAGTAAAAGATTCAATTTGATTCTTCTAGAGGGGGACGGACGAGGCTTCACTTTGCGGTCATCATCTGTACGAATTCTGTGAATAAAACAATCCGCGTTAGGAAGCGGCAGAGGAACAGAACGTCAAACAGAGTCCACCGAGAGTTTACTTCGTCTCGGTAACCAAGGCAACGACACAAAGCATGGAACGCATAGAATTTGTAATATTTACTATCTCAACTGACCCCCAGCGGCACAAAAAAACGCAGCGTGTGGTTAACCAGTTCAGCTCCGGGATACACGCCACGTCCGCTATATGATTTGTGCTGCGAGCCTCAAATATTTAACTCTTTATTTAAAAGAGGCTCGGAGGGGGAACCCAGCCGGGGGTCTCGGGTCACTGCGTTTGGCAGGTTAGGGTGGTCAACGCGAGCGAGGGGAGTTCTGCCGCTATGCTGGTGGCGCCAAAAACCACTACGCAGCGCGCCGGGAACGAGGCATCAAGCGGTAAGCACTTTCCGGGCGCCGCGGAAGCGCGCAGACTACTCACCTTCGTAATTGACCTGCCCGTCGCCATCTATATCGGCTTCCCTGATCATTTCATCTACTTCCTCGTCCGTTAGCTTTTCCCCTAGATTAGTCATTACGTGGCGGAGCTCGGCCGCACTGATGTACCCGTTACCATCCTGTGAAAACAAAAGAGACGGCACGTCAGAATCCACTCAATGCAGGAATATCCATCCCGCCACTCAGAGTGAAGCCCCCCCCATACACCGTACATGCTGCTCTGCCGCCAAGCCCCCCCCGTGACACTTTGTATCGCTATATCAATGGGCGATAAATAGTAAAGAGGCACGAGCTGTGCGAACGTCGCCCAGAATGCATCTTCCGGGGCAGATAATGGAGCGAAGCCGCTAAATGCCTCAGTCTGAAGCTAAAGGGGACTCTGGGCACTCTGTACCTTATCAAAGACTCTGAAAGCTTCGCGGATCTCCTCCTCGCTGTCTGTGTCTTTCATTTTTCTTGCCATCATGGTCAGGAATTCAGGGAAGTCGATGGTGCCGTTGCCTGAAAGAGAAGCCACGTGAGGTTCGCGTGTCGCTGGGTCAGGTTTTACCGGTAAAACACCAAGCGATGGCAGTCAGCCCGGCCTGGCAGGCAGAGATCGCATGTAACGTATAACAATAACGGCGAGGATCTGCGGCACACGCCAGGCCCCGCCATCTGTATAGGAGTCGGGCGCCAGGCAGCGGTTATGATGAGGGCTGCCGCCGGTATCCTGCCCTGCAATCCACGGGTCTGTAAAGCCGCCAGCGGTCTCTCCTTACCATCAGCGTCTACTTCGTTGATCATGTCCTGCAGCTCGGCCTCCGTGGGGTTCTGGCCGAGGGACCTCATCACCGTCCCGAGCTCTTTAGTCGTGATGGTGCCATCGCCGTCTTTGTCAAATAAGGAGAAGGCCTCCTTGAATTCTGTTGAGAGACGCGCATGTTAAACACCACGAAGCCCAGCAGAGAGATCAGTGACCGCCCCAGGGCGACAGCCCGTCCGCGTATCCGGCCATCCCAACATTTTACTCGGAAGAGGCTCTTTCATATTTTGAGGGAGTGCATTAATCATGGTCACCGTAAAAAGGGGGTTAACAGGAAGTATGCCTGCGTGTATGATGTCATTCCAAACAAACGCTACTTCATCCAAATGACAAATCGCCCAATTATCGGCCGCAGACATCACATTTAAATGCCCGCCGAGTTTAACGGGGTCAAGAATCAGCCAATGAGAAGCGGCTCACCTGCGATCTGTTCTTCAGTTAGTTGATCAGCCTATAAACAAACAGAAAAGAGTTAGGATGTCAGACGGTTTCAGGGGGGGGTTAACGGCCCTCTTAACTTCAGAGGGGCTTTTGAATGAAATCTCTTTGTCCTTATATCACGCCTCGGCACAGATGACGCCCCAGAGCATCGGGACATTTAAATACGGGGCAGATAGACTGAAACTACCACAGACTATCAGCCCCCTGGGGGCATCACTGCATTTATCTTTCCCTAAAGGGGCATGGAAAGCCCTCCAACCAGGGGGTATTTTCCATCAGAAGTATTGGTGCAATGGGGTTAGAATTCTGCATCCTCTAAAGGAGACCAACAGCCCCAAGGTATGGGGCATAAAGGCTGAATATCAGGTTCCAGATAAGCCCGGCCAATCACGTCAAAGCAGAGAGTTACCCCTGCAGCTTATTGGATGCCATATTACAGAACGTATTTTGAGGACAGCACAGGGTTAAGCCTGCAGTATACGCGGCGTGGGACACACCTCACATGGCAGGCGTGTGGCCAATAAGCCGACACGCGTGTGTTTACCAGCCACCTGTAACCAGGATACACCGATCCTCCCCATAGCCTATAATACCCGGTCCAGAGAGCCTCTAATACTCCGCCAGGGTGCAGCTGGGAGGGCCACACGAGGAAGGAAGATTAATGCCCGATTCCTGAACCCGCAGAGCAATAAAATAACAGCCAACAGCACAGCCCCTGCTATACCCCACAGCCCCCTGCTATACCCCCCACCACACTGCACCAGGGCATGAGGAGGGCTGCAGATTACTATTTTAGAGTTCTAGGCTCCAGATGACCGGCAGCTTCGCCCAGCTAAGACTACTTGGGGCAGTAATACCCTCGCTCTGCTGCATAACCTCTCGGAGCAGAAAGGGTGCAGCAAACCACCACAAGAGGCTCTGCAGCAGCACCTGGCTCACTGCATTTCACTGGACAGATCTTCGCGCCAGCTACACCAGCAGCCCCCTACAGACTGCCCCAGCAGGGGTATCAGCGCCAGTCATACCATCTACACCCCACGCTGAAAGGCTAACCCGTCAGAGGCGACTCAGCGGTATTTCCAGGCCGCCCCCGATATCGTCTAATGCCCCCGCCCTTGTGACCCCACCTGCCCCACAAATTCCATGACGTGCCCGCGCAGCGGGAACAGAACACCTGGGCGCGCGCAACGGGGCAACTCCACCCCCTGCCCGCTCTGCCTCACAGCGCGGACACGCCCCCACCCGCGCAGCGCGCGCTCTCTCTAGCTCTCTCTCTCTCGCAGCTCCCTGACACCTCGTACATACAGCGAAGAACTGAGATATCAAAGAGACCGCGGCTCGGGAAACAGACTGTGACACAGCGGAGAGAAACTGACCGGAAGTCCCGCGCCCCTGCCCTCCCGTGAATAATCGAAATCTCTGGAGCTGAAGGGACGGCAGCGAGTCCCCGCGCAGTGCCCAGGCTACCTACCATGGCTGTGTGGCGAGGTCAGCAGCAGGGAGGCCGGGCACGCTGTGCAGGATCAATGCGACCTGTTCTGCTAGCGGAGCTCCACAGAGTGCTGGGGGTGGGAACCGCAGCCACAACGATTTATAATCGCGTATCCCTCCGCCAACGGCCTGGGAGCCGGGACTGCGGCGGAATACCACGCCCATCAGCCATCACAGGCACGCCCACAATCCTTCAGTATGGCCCCGCCCCGCGGCAATCCGACCACGCCTCCTGCTGTCATTCTCGCAGTTTATTAGGGGCTGTTTGGGGGGCAACGTGTGGGGTATCTGGGGGCAGCTGCTGCAGAACATCCCGGAGAGCCCCGCACCAAAGAGCGCCTGACGTGCCGCCCAGTATCGAGGAGGCCTCAGGCTGTGGCCCCTCGGAGCTCTGCATTCACACAAGTGCCTCACTAAGCACCGTGTCACCTGTGTAAAAGCAGCAGCTCCCGGTCCGCCTGCACTGCGATTAGGTGGGGCACACTGACCCGTGACATGCAGCAGAAGCAGGGTGCCGGGGGGGGGTACATCATGTATTTGGATCACTGCAGTCTCCTGCTCAGAATCCCCCCCATGTCCTGATCTCAGGGGTTAAAGAGATGCAGCAAGGAGAGGCCTCGTGTGGCTACACCCCGGGAGATGCCTCGGCCGCTGGGGCTGCGGCTCTGACGTCTCCGTCCGGTTTGGTGCAGAGAAAGGCTGGGGTATGAGGTGGGGCATTAGGAGAGGCGACTTGCGGGGGCCGTAACTTAACCGCTTCATGCTCAGGAGTCAGACACACTACTTTCTGAACAACACGGGGTTAATTCCCACCGCTGCCCCCCGATACATTCACGGACCCCCGGCTTGTACCCCGCGCGCCGTCTCCTAAAGCCTGCGCGAGGCAGATGTCGCTCGGGGGCAGATCGGGTGTCGGATTTGGGGAGGAGGGTCACGCCGTTAGCCAGAGTCCTCTAGGGTTACCGTGTGAGTGCCGCGTTACACGCACCCGGCGTCCGGTTTCAGGCCGCCCCATGTTTTATTAATAAACAGAAACTATGTATCCAGTTTGGAAACAATCATAAAAAGTGTATCCATGCGCTCGGCGCGGCTTAGAGTGATAGGCGGCGGGATTCTATTAGGATAAAGTGATTGACAGCTCTTCTGCCCGCATTATCTGCTCACGGCCGTCCGTCTCCGATCCTCTGCACGGTGAGCTGGTGAAACGATCGATTACCCCCCCCCCCCCGGAGCCGCGTCTGACGGCCGGCGATCGTTTTTTTTCTTCTCATATGACTTCGTAAATAAAATGCTTCGGCCGCCATCGGAAAACCCGCCAGATAACGCAAACACCGAAGCCGATCCATCCGCTTATTGGCAGCCGCTAGAAAAACCCAGAGCGGCGTCAGAAGGGTTAACAGTCACGTGACACGTACGGGTAGATTTGGGAAGGATCCTCGTCTGCGGTGTTTTTGCTCGGATCAGACGCTTGTTTTTTTGTCAGTATTTGCGGCGGATCGCGGGGCAGCCCAGCCACGGCAGACTACCACTCCCAGTACGCCAGCCGAGCCTTGTGGGAGATGCGGTCCGTGGATGTGCCAGAGCTCGCTGTGACGGATTGGGGAGTGATGGGAATGGGAGTTCCCGGTGCCCGGCAGAGGAAGAGGCTTCGCCCGACTCCCACTCCCATCATGCCTTCCCTATCCGTCACAGCCGCCCGTCCTGCTATCCGTCCATCACAGCTCCGTGGGTGGATCACAGCCTGGTGGATCCTGATTGTAACCCCGCTGTACAGCGCCGTGGAATATGACGGCGCTATACGAATCAGTAAATGATAGCCTCTGGAGACTGAACTTCATATTAACTCTATAAGAGAATCTGATATATATATAAATATTAAACATCATATATATATAAGTACCGGACTTACTCTACGGGCCAGGTGTGTAAACTATGCATTGTGTTTTGAGAGAGTAGTAGATAACAGCCTCCCAGCAGAAGTGGTAGAGGGTAATACAGTGAGGGGATTAAACACGCATGGGATAGACATACGGCTCCTTAATCTAAGACGAGACCAGCGACTGATTAAGGTTTGAGTCTTTACAGCAGGAGAAACGGACAACGAGACGGGGGCCGCTGGGGGCCGATCTGCCGGCGGGTTCTGTTACATTATTGGTTAAAGGATCGTCCTCAGCGAGAGCCGCCGACTGACAGCAAAATCGAGAGGGTTCATTAGCCGCGCCGCCCGCCGCGCTTCGCGATACCCGTAGCCAGGCCCGTCGCTGGCGGCCATTATTATTTAGTAGGTTTATATGGCGCCATCATATTCCGCAGCGCTGTACAATGGAACGGTTGCTGCATGGAGGCCGGCCGAAGCCGACAGAGAACAAACACGCGTGACACACCTCGGTGCCAAACTCCACACGCGGTTACCGTAGTTACCGGTTAACTCTTTGAATGACTACATGGGATTGACCTGACCCGCTGAGCGGAGAGGGGTAGCGACGTGATAACTTCACGAGACGGTCAGAACATGCGCGATGACATCATCGATGAACGCACAAAAAGTGTCAGCTCTGCAACCAGCAACTTCTCCCCGTATCCCAAGCCTGTTCCTTTAAGCTTCTTAAAACATATGAGAATTTAATGAGCAATCGATACCCGCGCGCCAAGAGGTTCTGCAGCTGCCCAACCAATCTGCCCAAAATAACCAATTATTATTATTATTTTATTTAAATGCCCCGTCCTGTTTGTGGAAGCCGCTGCTGGATTTAATGTCCGGGCTCATGAGGTCCATTTATGCCTGAAAGGGATTAAAAAACAAGAAAAATTATAATAATAAATTAATAATAATATTTTTTTTTTTTTAAATAATTTAAATTAATAATAATAAAACTGCCAGCAGAATAAAGTCCCACAAAGTGCATTTATATTATATTTTTTTGCAACTTACTAACATGTGGATTTTCTAACTAAAACACTATTTACTATTAGAAATAAAGTTATAACTCAGTTTGAAATTTTCACATCAAAAGCTTGTAATATTATTTTTACCTTAAAACAAGAAAAAGGAATTTGAGTTAAAAAAAAAGTTATTCTATATAAAGGGTTAATTGTTGATGATGCCCCCGGTGGGGTGGTTGCAGTGCGCGGCGTCACTGCTGCAGTGGGACAGATGCTGGGCAGGGATTTCAGGCCTCCTCCTCTCCAGGCACATCACATAGGGACTATATTCCAGCGCGGAGGGTTACACCCCTACCAGGCTTCTACTGGTGCACACAAACCCGTTGCTTGGTTGGCGCTGGGAAGTCCTCGGCATGCGTTTGTGAGGGGCGCTCTGATTGGCTGGCCGGACCCTGCAATGGTTGCCCGGAAGAGCCGCGCGCTGTTATTGGTCGCGCTATACCTGCAATGCGTCAAGTGGTGTCGGCGGCGGCTGCGGGCGCTGTGCGTGGCCCCGGTTGCTGGAGCATCCCTCCATGCGCCCTCCCTCCCTACCCGGCCTGCAGGGCCCCGCTTGCACCGCAGGCAGCCGGGGCCGTAACAGCCCAGCAAATGGTGTCACACAGCTGTCACTCTGGCACACAGAGGGTAGTTATGAACGATAGGGAGGCGGCTCCGACTGTAAGGGGTTAATGGGGTATATTGGGGGTGCACAGGAGCCCCCAAAGTGTAAAAGTCTGTAAAGAAGAAATAGAGGCCAAAAACTACCCCCCCCCGGGCAGTAGTTTATATAATTACTACCCGGTAATAACCAGCTGCTGTTTAATTATAAACATATTTAATTATTATGCATCCTGTATTGGTGCTGGGGGGCAGATAAATTAGGTGTAGGGGTAATTGGCAGCCCCCGAAACCGGGCAGCCATAATAATGCCAGTGATAGAGCCCCTTCTAATTTTTGCACTGTATAGGGCTGGCATGCGTGAGACATCTGCCCCAGCTGCTGCGGAGCCTCTTTGGCCGGAGAGTTAAATGCGGAGCCTCTGATTTCCTGATGGCTGTAAAGGCGCGTGCTGACTCCTCATCCGCCGCTGCGGTTTGGTGGCCCCCGGGGCTAATCGGCCAGCCCTAGGTTTGGCCCTTGCGGTAGGATCATCCAGGAAGTGAGCGGAGGGAACGCCTGGAGCCTCTGCTGGACTTTATGTCAAATATTCATCAAAAGTATCAAATTCCACTAAAAATAGAGCCTCGGCGGGAGGCCGTGGCCCAGAGCCTGAGAAAAGGAAGCTGCTGCTTTCCTGTGTCACTTCCCTGTGACATTTGACGAGTCATATCGGGCCAAACTGCTGCATAGGGAGGACTCCGCAGAAACATTCCAGTGGTTTCCATGGCGATTGCTCCATAGTTAGTCCTTTTCTACTTTGCCTTTGTAGACGTTAAGCGCTAACACGGTCTGTAGCGCCGTACGTTTTAAACGGGGGTTAACAAATATCTTACAAAGATACATTTACACAGACATACAACAGGGCGTGAGGACCTGGCCAGTGAGCTTACAATCTAGCCTTACGGCGCTTTTCATACAAAGCTCCTGGGAAGAATGATCGGCTCCTAGGGGCCCCGCTCCTGAGTTTACAGTCTAAAAAAAAACATGACCCTTTGTGCAGCAACATTGTATTATAAGGGGCCGACTCCAACTCCCATCATGCCTAACCAGAGGCCAAAACCCAGGATTACCCACCTGTAGTCAACCTTTATACTAGTGTGCAAGCTGCCAGTCTGTTCGGGAGGGTATGTTTCAATTCGCCCTTTTAAAGCCCGCGTGGCGCATGCACCGGAATCCACGCGTTAAACCAGCATTTTTACTGCCGCATCTGGAAGCGAAAACCTTTATTTTTATTTTATTTTTTTTAGGTCGGGTGACTGAATAATCCGGGAGGAATTCAGGGAAATAGCGAGCGAGGAAGTATTTGCATGTAGCAGGCATGATACTCCTTCACACGGAAACAGCCGGCTCGGTGCAATTCCTATTATAGAAGAGACGGTACATGCCGAGTGCCTCGCTCTGACGGCTGGTGCATCGGAGCATCTCTTTATTTATAATAACGGAGCGCAAACCACGTTAAATGTGATACGGGGGGGGGTTTAACCCCTTCGAGACAAAGGCTGATTTTACTTTTTGTACCCTTTGTGACAATGGCCTTTTTAACATTTCTGCGCTGCTTGTGTTTAGCTGTAATTTTCTTCTTTCCCGTTTACTGAACCCACACACATTAGATATTGTTTTTTTCAGGACAAGAAGGGCTTTCTTTAGATGACATTGTTTTGATTGTATCATATTATTTACTATTAAAAAAATTATAAAATATGGTGAAAAATTTAGAAAAAAATGACTGTTTCTAACTTTTAGTTGAAAAATCTTTTACTCATCTATAAAAGGTAATGAAAAAACCTGCTAAATAGATTCTACTATTTGTCCTGAGTTTAGAAATACCCAATGTTTTTATGTTTTTTTGCTTTTTTCTACCCATTATGGGGCAATAAGTACAGGTAGCGTTTTGCTATTTCAAAGCCATTTTTTCCAAATCTGGTAATTCTTCCCCCCTTGTGCCATTTCGGGTATCTTTGAACCCGGCCAATGCAATTTACCCCATCAAGTCATATATTTTTGAAAACTAGACAGCCCAGGGTATTCCAAATGCTAGTATTTTAACTCTTTCCATGCACCATATCTACCACCAGTCTTTGTCAAACTTTATGGTAGTCATTTTTTTGCATTTGTTTTGTCATACACATTTTACTTAAGGTATGAATTAAAATGTTCTCGTTTATGTCACTATCACAAAACACCCCAATATGTGTTCAGCAACATCTCCTGAGCGCAGCGATACCCCACATGAATGATTTTGCCTGGCTGTTTGGGGGCAAAAGGGCCACATTTGGGGCATGCGCATTTTTCAATGTTGAACTTTGGCATTTGGGGATCCACTGCCCATGCCCTATTTGGTACATCTTTGAGCCGGGCCATTTCAGTGTGCCCAATAAACCCATATATTTTTGAAAACTAGACACCCCAGGGTATTTCAAATGCTAGTATTTTAACTCTTTCCATGCACCATATCTACCACCAGTCTTTGTCAAACTTTGTGGTAGTCATTTTTTTGCATTTGGTTTTCCACACACATTTTAATTCAGGTATGAATTAAAATGTTCTTGTTTATGTCACTATCACAAAACACCCCAATATGTGTTCAGCAACATCTCCTGAGTACAGCGATACCTCACATGAATGATTTTGCCTGGCTGTTTTGGGGCAAAAGGGCCACATTTGGGGCATGCGCTTTTTTCAATGTTGAACTTTGGCATTTGGGATCCACTGCCCATGCCCTATTTGGTACATCTTTGAGCCAGGCCATTTCAGTGTGCCCAACAAAACCATATATTTTTCAAAACTAGACTCCACAGGGTATTTTAAATGCTGGTATTTTAATTCTTTGCATGCACACATTTTACCCCCAGCATTTTTTCAAAGTTTGCAGTAATATTTTTGTGCGTGTATTTTTCCCACACACACCTACTTTATGTATGAATTTACAGCTCCTGGTATGTGCCGCTGTCACACAACACCCCAAAATGTGTTCAGCAACATCTCCTGAGTGCAGTGATACCCCACATGCATGGGTGTGTCATTTTTTGGGGGAACTAAAAGGCCACATTTGGTACGTGTGCATTTTTCTAATTGGAAATTAGATGTGTGGCCATCCTTCCCCCCGTGTTAATTGGGACGTTGTTGAACCTGGCCCATTCAATTTACCCCATCAAATGATACATTTTTTAAAAGTAGACACCCCACGGGCATTTAATATGCCAGTATTTTAACTCTTTCCATGCGAGAATTGTTTTAAGCTAATATGCTAATTTTAGGACTTGCTCACAAAAATATATTTTTTATATATATATTTTTTTTTATTATTTTTTTTAAAAAAAATTTTAACATTTTTTTTCAACTTGGAGGTACCCCTGATAGTGACATCAGTGGGAAATGATTTTTACATTTTACTGTTTTTTTACTATTTTTTTCTAATTATTATTAATTTTATTTTATTTTTTAATTTATTTTTACTAATCACACTGTGATTAGAAAGCTGGGCTCCATTGACTTGCATGGTGAATGCAGTACCTGTATTCAACCTGCAAGTGGAGCCAAAGTTCTCTAGATGGTCTGGACCATCTAGCGAACTTTTAAACTTTGTGGTTCCTGTTACAGGACGGCGGCCATCTTCCTTGATGGCGAAGATTGCCGGCAGCTGCGGCTGTGACCGCTCTCCGGAGCGGTCACAGCCCATCAAAAGGTTAGTGTTTGGTGTCGCTGGATGCCTCCTGATCGAGGCATTCTAGCGACACCATTTAAGTTTAGGAGGCGATCGTCGATCGCCTCCTAAACGCTTTTAAAACGGGCGTCCGCCGCCATACAAAGTATGGCGGATGTTGACGCCCCGTGGAGGGGCCAGAGATGGCCCCTTCGTGCCGATCGCGGCGTTGCTGAATGCCTTGAGGTCGAGGCATTCAGCAACGCTTTTTGGGTGCAGAAAGCGATAGTAGATCGCTTTCTACACCCGTTTAAAGACGTGCCGGTCCTGGCACGTCAATTGTCGTAAAGCACATGCTTTTCCGTGCCGTGCCAGGACCGGCAATTGTCATTAAGGGGTTAAAATAGAGGCTGCAATAGTGATTCCTGCTTTAACTACAACTCCCAGCACCCTCAGCCAAAACCCTTCAGTCCCCAAAGATGCCTTTCCCCCTGGTGTGTGCGGTGCAGTGCAGTGACATCGAGCCGTTCTCACCCCACCCCACCCCTCTAATGATCCGTTCCATGGGGTTACATTTTTAAAGGGACTGGGGTACAAAGGAGTATTTCGGGGGAAATCACCCCCTTTCCTCTCGTTACATTCTAGTGTTCCATTATTCCCATTGTTAACTATTAATATCCCTTTAAAGGAGTATTTGGGGTGAAATAAGAGTATATACGGTATATCCCTTCCATTTAAACGCTTTAGTGCTGCTGGATCCGTCTAAAGACTTTGTCGCATCGATTGGAGTAGAAGCCGGCGAGGGAGATTTACTAACGAGGAGACTCCGGAGACGGAGCGCTGCGATTCTGTACGGCCCATTTATCCCAAGTCACGGAGTTTATGACTAGCAGAAGCTCATCGCGGCGACGGGACGCGCATGAAATGGTGAATAGTAGTTTATTACTCGGCTGTCCTCGCCTGGCACTGCCTGGATATCCAGAGCTGACACCTAGCGGAGAGCGAGAGGTAACCGGAGCGAGAGATCAGCGCTCGCCCGGCTCGTACCGAAATCTGAGGGGTAAATATCGGGGTTCCGTCACGCTATATGGCCGTATATTGTATAACCCACCACTGTGTCCACGGACCCCAAGTGTGATGAATGCCGCGTCGCATTAATGCTTACCTGAGATCTGTGGGCCGGCACTGCCCCTTAACACAGTGAGACTCCCCGGAGGGCTCTCTCACCCTGCGCTCTCCCCTTTCTGTATATTTTTGTGCATATTTGCAGATTCTGACCCTACCTTTGGGTCGAGCGCCCGTTAAAAATCCCTGCTTGAATACAGGTGACTCATTTAAGAGAATATCAATGGAATCTGAATATCATTGGCTTTTTTTTTGCAGCGCGTCCCCTTAGTGCAATAAACCGGAAAGGTGGCGCCGTTTTGGTGATCAGATTAGGTAGCTGCACCTGCTTTGACACGTGACCCACGCGTTTAACCGTTTCAGTGCCCGCAGCGAGAGGATCGCGAGCGACCCGTGTGCCGGAAACATCGTAGCCCCGAAAACGTCTCACCGGCCCTTGGATGTTCATTAAGTGCTTTTGTTCGGGGCTGGCAACTGTTGCTAAGAATACAAACGTAACGCGGCAATGTGTAAAGATTTCCATAGTACCGGCCCAGGCCCTGCTGCATTAAAAGCTGCCGTTATCCTGACACGGGGGGGTATCCGGATGACATCATAGCAGAGAAACGCTTGCATGTTTGCGTGTGTTTGGCGTGTCTCTGGTTACTGTACACACGCGCAGGCTCGGCTTGGCATCAGACGGTGTGCAAAGTTGACATAGTAGTAATGATTAACCGCGAAAATGCTGTAAATACCAAAGTACAAAGCAATGCGATAACCGGCGGTAATTATTTCTCTGACTAGAATGGCGCTTTCCGCCCAGCGCAGGAGGTTATTTAGATAAATGACTGACCGACCCGCGGGAGGAGCGAGAAATTCTTTCACTGACCTCGGCTACGATCGCCACGGACTCGGAACGCGTGTAAAGAAATACCATACCGCGATTACTATAAAGGCTCGGCTTCGTATTATTATTCATTGCTCTTATAGCGCCATCATATTCTGCAGCGTTGTACATAACAAGCAGTGGGTAACATAAGAATTTAGACTTTAACAAAAGGCGAGGAGGGCCCTGCCCAGAAGAGCTTACAATCTAGATCAGCACTCCTAATAACCAATCAAAGCCCTGTTAATATACTCTGTCTAAGCCACAGAGGCCTCTAAATTCTTAACGTTGCACCGGGGCAGGTGTAGGCAGGCCTGGCTATATGGGACGTGGGGCAAATGCCCAGTGGGCCGCTGGCCAATAGCACCCGATTGCCACTCCGGGCCCACACTGTGTGCTGTACCGTGCAGCCAGGGGCAGCTGAAAAAACCCCACGACACGCAACGTGACTGTGCCATCAGGTGGGCTCTGGGAGCACCTACCCCGGGGGTAAAAGTAAATGTTTACGTGCAATCAAACAGAGGGGGGCAGATGCTTTCGGTTCCCACCCTCTGCTATACAAATAGTAAAACGGGGGGGGGGGGTATCGGGATGTAGCCTTATGCCCCATGTTTATTTTAGAAACCATTTCATTAGTCACCTGGAAAAAATAAAGAATTGTCCTTTTTTTCTTGCAATTGGAAATGACGGTGTTAAAATATAATGAAATAAATACTAATTTACTAATTGGCTATGAGCTGCATTTATCCCATTGTGATGTTATAGACATTAATATATATATACACAGTATATGGTGTTATAGACATTAATATGTATATATACAGTATATGGTGTTATATGCATTAATATATATATATACACAGTATATGGTGTTATATACATTAATATATATATATATATACACAGTATATGGTGTTATAGACATTAATATGTATATATACAGTATATGGTGTTATATGCATTAATATATATATATACACAGTATATGGTGTTATATACATTAATATATATATATATATACACAGTATATGGTGTTATATACATTAATATATATATATATACACAGTATATGGTGTTATAGACATTAATATATATATATACAGTATATGTTATAGACATTAATATATATATATATACAGTATATGGTGTTATATACATTAATATATATATATATATACAGTATATGTTATAGACATTAATATATATATATATACAGTATATGTTATAGACATTAATATATATATATATACACAGTATATGGTGTTATAGACATTAATATATATATACAGTATATGTTATAGACATTAATATATATATATATACAGTATATGGTGTTATATACATTAATATATATATATATATACAGTATATGTTATAGACATTAATATATATATATACAGTATATGTTATAGACATTAATATATATATACAGTATATGGTGTTATATACATTAATATATATATATATACAGTATATGTTATAGACATTAATATATATATATACAGTATATGTTATAGACATTAATATATATATATATACAGTATATGTTATAGACATTAATATATATATATATACACAGTATATGGTGTTATAGACATTAATATATATATACAGTATATGTTATAGACATTAATATATATATATATACAGTATATGGTGTTATATACATTAATATATATATATATATACAGTATATGTTATAGACATTAATATATATATATACAGTATATGTTATAGACATTAATATATATATACAGTATATGGTGTTATATACATTAATATATATATATATACAGTATATGTTATAGACATTAATATATATATATATACAGTATATGTTATAGACATTAATATATATATATATACACAGTATATGGTGTTATAGACATTAATATATATATACAGTATATGTTATAGACATTAATATATATATATATACAGTATATGGTGTTATATACATTAATATATATATATATATACAGTATATGTTATAGACATTAATATATATATATACAGTATATGTTATAGACATTAATATATATATACAGTATATGGTGTTATATACATTAATATATATATATATACAGTATATGTTATAGACATTAATATATATATATATATACAGTATATGGTGTTATAGACATTAATATATATATATATATACAGTATATGGTGTTATAGACATTAATATATATATCTATACAGTATGTAAATATATAAGTATTTATCTTATTTATATCTTTTTTAAGAATGTGCAGAATTAAGACGAGTGTTTGTTTATTTGTTGAAACCGCATTCTATGTTAGACTTTTAAACGTAAATATTTGGTTTATAAAAAGGAAGGAAGGTGATTTAGGAAAAAAAAAACCACGGCTTTTAAGGCTTTTCAGGCTGAAGCATTACGCCCACGGAGACGAAGCAAAAAATAGTATAACGCACAAAACACACAATCCCCGCGAATATCATTTTTTCCAGCGCAGAATAAAAGCACCGAACTCAACGCAGCCTTCTGTGCAGCCGAGGGTCCGCCGCGCTTTAAAACGCTCTCTCTATGTGGGGGGCGATGGCTCCCTGGGGGGGTTTCACGGGGGTCACTGAATGATATTAAAATTACCGTCTCTGATACCCTCTATATAATAAAGACAATAAACACCAATAAAAGCAAACAGGCGTAGAAATTCCCTATTCTGGACTTTTGTGGTTTTTCCAGAAAGATGTTTTTGTGGCGTCTAATAACGGCCGTTATCTCTGTGAATGATGGGACGTCTCATTAGACTGCGATGGGCAGAGTCTCGCGCTGCGGCCTCCGGCTTTCTAAATGATTATCCATCCAGGAGACTAATTGGCTAATTGATACCAAATAAGAACAGACGAGGTATAGAACCTGCCGGCAGATCGGCCCCTTCCGGCCCATCTGGTTTTTCCTGCTGTAACGGCTCAAACCTTAATCAGTCGTTGGTCTCATCTTAGATTCAGGAGCCGTATGTCTGTCCCATGCATGTTTAATACCCTCACTGTATTACCACCTACCACTTCTGCTGGGAGGCTGCTCCACTTATCTAGCACTCCTGGGGCAAAACAGACACAAAGGACCCTCCTACATTTATAATGACATAAAATAAAATCCACTTTATTCCTATTTATATATTGTTGCCTTTAACCTCTAAGCATGAAGCGAGGGTCGGTTCATATTGGCCACAATATCCAATAAAGGTTTTTTTTTTTTAAATCAACAATTTTTAAATGTTTTTTTTTTTAAAAGCTACATTCATAGTTATTATGATTTATTACGACTTTCCTCCTGCTTGTGGCGGCCGCTCAGCCCGGGTTCGGGTCGCAGGCGTTCGCCCCACGCGGGGATTAAACTCACTTTTGCCACGAAAGCCTTTTACGAAAAGCGCCGGTTTTAGGCTTCCCGCAGAGCAATCAATAAACACGCCGGAAAGCTATTATTCTGAGTGCTGCCGAGCGGCGGATCCGACGGCCGCCAACATGCAAGCTTAATACGATTATTTCTCTTCTGTTAATTTAGTCTTTCTGTGATGCGGATTAATTTTCTCTATTAATGCGTTTATTGGTAAAACTGTATATTCACAGAAATATTAACCCTTCCAGGGGTAGATTGGCCCTGTTCTGCCCTGTGGGGCTTGCTGGGGACGACTGCCCAGGGTGACTTCTTCTGGGTACTAGTTCATAACATATATGAAGATCGGCCCCATCCGGCCCCCGTCTAGTCGCCCCGTTTCTCCTGCTGTAAAGACTCAAACCTTAATCAGTCGTTGGTCTCGTGTTAGATTCAGGAGCCGTATGTCTATCCCATGCGTGTTTAATACCCTCACTGTATTACCCTCTACCACCTCTGCTGGGAGGCTGCTCCACGTATCTCCCACCCTCTCCGTAAAGTAAAACTTCCTTCCGTTCCATCTCAGCCTCTGACCCTCTAGTGTTAGATTCCGGTCTCTTCTCCTCCTTTGGAATAAACTTCCGTTCGGTGGCAATCCCTCTAATCTCAATAATAAGACCAAAAAAATAAGGAAGAGAGTGACGTTCAGTGGTAATAAATGCCAATGTTTGCACCTTAGCCACCCCTAGGCGTCCAGCGAGGGTATCTGACCCTCAGCATCACTACTACACAATCAGACGCGATTTGCACCATTTACTTAGGGACCACCCGCCACGCGGGGAGCAGCAGCCCAGCGGCGGATTTTCTGCTGCCGGTAACAAATACTGAATAAGTTGGATACAGACTTTGGAGTAAAGCGATAATTATGACCTGAAATGACTTCCGACAATTAAACTGCTTTTTCTATTTCACGTCTGAGTGACAAATCCCTCGGAGATCGGAATAAAACGGCAGGATTTGGCTCGCCGCGGATACCGAGCGCCCGCGCATGGCGCAGACAGATGGTGCAGTATGTAGACCGTCGCCGACGTGCGCGCATGAAAGCTCAGATCCCAAGGGACCGGCTTCATAGCAATCTTTCACGTGGGAAAGGGGGGCTCTATAGATTTAGGGGGCGCAGGGGTACAGCGGCACGTCGGGTCTTTTAATGCCGAGGATCTGTGCGTTTCGCTAAGAAAGAGTTTTATTTGATAAAAATGAATTTAATGGGAATTAAAAGCAAAATATCGCAGGTTTTAAGGCTCCGGGATACACTCAGCCATCCCCGGGAGTGGGGGGCAGGGGCAAAGGCGCCTCGACTTTTGTGGGGCAACAACGTCATGTGACCGCTGCAAAAGAAATGGTGAGAACGCAAGACCCTAACGGAGACTTCCCAGCAACCGCAAGGCAGGCGACCGGGGGGGGGCGCAAGGCCTGGGGTAACTGACCCAATTTGCCCTCTGTGAAGGATGGACCTGCCCTCATCCACACCGAAAGCTCTAAGCATATAGAGACACCACAACCAGGACGATGGAGGGTCTCATAGAGGGACTGTCTCCTAAATTAGGGATTCTTGGGAGGTATAGGATAGACGTTACAGGGTACAATGCATCAAAATGTAAAGTAGTAAAAGTGGTGTAGTCGCCATAGCAACCAACGGGATGTTCCAAGTGCTCTGCTCTAGATTTGTGCTTTAGACGTAGCCCGTTATGTTGCCGCGGGTTACCGCTCGCTTTCACCCCTTTTAAATAAACGACACTATGAATAATAGTTGGGAGGATTAAACCGACTCGTAATGCACTGCGGACGATACTGGCCCCGGTCTGCTAACTGGAGCGCGGCCAGGCTGCCTCGCCATTAATAATTAACCCGCGGCCGCAGGCTGAACGATTTGTGCCGCAAGATTGCGATTTCCTACAGAACTTTCTCAAAACGTAGAATATTTCCTTCATTTTTATGCAATAAGACAAAAATTTCAGCTGACAAAATAATAGTAATCATTTATTAGGAGTTTTAAAAATGACAATTATTATAATTTATTGTTTTATGTAGCGCCATCATATTCCGTAGCGCTGACGTTCGCTGATATTAAAAAAAGGACAGGAAAATTCTGTATAAAACACAAAATAATCGTATAGATGAGATTTTCCTGGAATTTGCAGCCAAATAAATAAATGAGCTCGTTTTACAATAAGGTTAATTATGGTAATGATCCAAATTATGAATGATAAAATCGTAAGATTTGAAGACCTCAGGTCCCTTGAGACTACATCTGAAGAAGAGACCGCTGAGGTCTGGATAGCTGACATGGCTCTAAAAATAAATAACTATACAAAATATAACTATAAAAATATATCTGGTAAAAGGTATCATAACCTTTCATGGCATTTAAAATAAAAAAGATGGTTTCAGAAATTTAGTGTGGCCACCAGCTAGGGGCAAATGGTCGCCAAAGTGATAAAAAAGTAATGGCCACAGGGGATATTTTGGTTGCTATGCAGTTAATACAGTGTATGTACCACATTAAGCTGCAGAGGACACGTGCGGACTACATTTCCCAGCATGCACTCCATCTTAGCCGCGAGATTAGTTTAGCAATAGCGCCTAACCGCATGCTGGGAAATGTAGTTCGGCGGAGGATGTTGTGGGGTATGCGTGACGCGCATTGGCTGCGACGCGCTCGTTGACAGCGGCGGAGAAATGGCGCTGTTTCCAGCTTTTGCAGGCTGCAGCAGCGACAGCTCGGCTCCTGCACGCACAGGTGAGACCCTTGCCAGGAATGCCCTGCTCCTGGGGGGGGCAGAGAGATTAACCCTTAAATCGTGCAGAAAAAAAAAACATTTCAGGGACCTCAGTCTTACATTTCATGGGTAACCCAGTGAGTTCACTGGCCATCAGACATCAGTTATGCGCGTTTAACCGTCATTGTTTGAATAAAATTTATAATGGTGACATCATACGGACCATAGGCAGCTACTAAAGCTGCTGCTCCACTTACTCTGCTGATTTTAACACTTTAGTAACCAAATACAGCATCAGAAACAAATACTCAGACCCTCCTCAGAAAGCGTTTAATCACAAAAAATCTTGACTGATTTTTTTTTTAATGATTTTTATTGGGGACTCATGATTGTCACGTGACACACAAGCAGTCGCCTATAGGTTATTGCCATAGACACTAAAAAGCTACTTAGTGTTTACGATGCTGAAAGAGTAAAAAAAAAAAAAAAAAGCTTGATCTGCTTTAATGTGACAGATAAACAATGTCTTGTCTGAATGGGACGGCACCTTTAGTTTTGGGTTTTACTGCTTTACATTTTGCTGTTTCTGGGATTATTTCCTCTGACTGAGAACTTCTTTATTTTGTCCTCCTGGATTTATTAATCTCCTGCTCATCACATATATATATACCTGCATGCATGTATGTATGTATGTATGTATGCATATGTGTGTGTATAATATATATGTTATATACACACACTATGGTCCAAAGGTTTGGGATCACTGAGCTGTTTCCATGGAAACCAAGGAAATTTCTGTCTGTAACATAATTGCAAAAGGGTTTTTTTAACCATCATTTAGCCTTTTAAATTTATACATGGATCAGCGAACACAACGTGCCATTGGAACACAGGAGTGATGGGAGTGAGCCCCCGTTGAAGGGGTTAAACGCAGCGTTTTGTTGTGAAGGGGTAATGACACCGGTGACGTTGTTCTGGGCCGCGCGTTGAGCTGTGGGTTTTAATAGCTCGTGTTATTGATCGTCTCCCACCTTCCTCTCTCCGCAGATTTGGACTGGCTGACGAATAAAAGCTTCTGCACGGAGGATGCCGTGTCTCTGCACCAGCGCACTCTGGAGGCCGACCACCAGCCTATGGTCCGCGGATCTAGGTATTTACTCCATCAGCCGTTTAGATGATCTGTAGTGTAACCAATAACTATGTTAAAGGCCCAATGCAGATACGTTTTAAGTACAGCTGACACGTCTGGACCACTTTATGTTTCCTAATCCGAAGGCCACCAATCAGTCCGTTTCTAAGGCGTCCGTCCTGTGATTGGTTGCCTTTCGAAATCTGTCAGGAAGTGAAATTCTTTGTAAAACCTCCAATTTTTGTTCTAATTCGCTCTGTTCTCCAGTAATTTCCTGTCGCTTGTTTTCTGGCCTCCGGTGGGTCAGAGTTTGTTGTGTGTTGAGTTTTTTTTTTTTTTTTTTTTTGATTAGGAGAATTTAGTCAAACATCCTTGTTGTATAAAACTAATGTATCATCCCTGTAAGGTACATAATTAGGACTTTTCTATATTCCAAAAGACTTTCCTTTGTGGAATGCATTTTTAAATTATTATTTTTTTATTGTTATTATTATTAATATTAATATATATTATATAATATTATTATATAATCCCTCTGAAGGTAAGTTGTTTGTCAGTATTTACTGCTGGGATGTTAAGGTGACGGCCATTGTTCCCTGCAGGAGTCCGTCCGAGCCGGAGCTGTCAGCGGAAAGCGAGGGGGATTCTAAGACGTCAAAGAAAAAGAAAAAGAAGAAAAAAAAGAAAAAAAAAAGCCACTCGAAGAAGAGAAAGCACGGCAGCGATGAAGATGATGTTGGTAGGAGCAGCAGCGACTCTGAAATCGTCTCAGCCACAAAGAAGGCAGAAAGTGAACCTGCGCAGAGGTACACGGGGGATCTGGGGCAGTAATTACACAAGTCCCAGGGTAACAAGCATTATAAAGCTCTAGTTTAATAATGACATATTGACATATCGAATGGAAGGCTGTGGAGGGTACCATGGGAAGAGAGTTTTATGCTGATGGGAAAGTGGGGGCCTAACTGATCTTGATGGACCGTGCTAGCCATGTCCCGACTAAACATAAGCCCCCTGCAAGAAATGCACCGTTAACGCAGCAGGTTTCTATCGAGTGTAATGTTATGGGTGGTAACGCGACTACTCTCTATCAGGCAGGACTCTCAGATATCAGCCTCTGGAGTTTGGCGATGGTTGGATGAGACCCAGTCTGGGACCGAGGAGACGTTCGTCATCGACAAGAAAGGCGACCCTGCAAACTGGCAGTACAAGTCTCTGTACAGAGGGGACATTGCAAGGTAAGGCGGCATCCGCTGGCAGCGCATAAGCCTCAAAGACTTCCACGGTAGAGCGGGCCGGGCAGCTGCCAGACACACGTCTCAGAGTGTACGCTGCACAGGTTAGGGTTAATGCCAAGCGCTGCTTAGGCCGTTGTAGCCTTCGTCATTTTTTCATTACTTGTTCAGATCTATAAACTACTGAAAAGATGTACAAAAGGCTTCTTTAATTGTCCACCAAGTTTCCAGACCTGCGATTTCAAACCCCATTGCGAGGCAGCGGTTACGATCCCCAAGTAAATGTACAATCTGCATCAGAGTGTTCTTCTATATGATATGAAGATGCGCTGTCCCCGGCTTATCTACGTACAACGCCAAACATTATTTCCCTGTGTTTGGAGAACACATAGGCGGGAAGAATTCTAGCTATAGGGCGTTCCGGGGAATACAAACCGACACAAGTAGCTTCATAGGCCACGAAACTCTGGAGTTATTCTCACTTTAAATGCTCATGTGTTATTTCTAACTTTTATTAAGTTGCGCTCTCACCACAAGGGGACTATTAATTCAATAAATGATGTGAGTCCTGAACAGCTGGACTATAAATCACCAGTCCTTCTGCTCTCCTATAATGTTGATTAATGTCTCAATAAGCAGAGTCTGACCCGACTCTATTTATTAATTTCAAATCTTTGGTCTTTGATTTGTACCAGAATTTTGCTTGCTGTCGTTTCATCCAGGTTCTTAATATGTACAGTTTGTAACAAATTATACGCAAATGTTTTTTTCTCGGATCCCTATTATCTGAATGTTGCCTTTAAGAATGTTCTCGGTGTATTTTGTCGCTTAGATACAAGCGGAAAGGGAACTCCTGCCTTGGGATCGACCGTAAGAAGCAGCAGATAGTTTGGGAGAATACACCAGGCGATAAGAAGCAACCCAAACAGGTGAAAAGGGTACGCTTTTTCTCTAAAGCTGCCGTGCAGGACTTCCGGTGTCCCGGAGAGCTGGTGTCTTCCCACCGTGATGGAGCAGGATCAGAAGTGCCGGATTTTATACCCGTAACGCACGGTGACCCGGATGCTCCCGGTTCCTCCTCTGTTCCCACCAGCCGGGTAAACCCTCTCGGGGTATACGATTCATCTACCGCCCTGTGGCTGGAAGGAAAAGGGAATCGCAAAGAAGAAGACTGTCCGCAGCCGGCACCCAGAGACAGCGGCATTCTGGGGAGGATAGAGGACTACAACAGGAGAATCCGGGAAAACCCAACAGACGTTCAGACGTGGATGGATTTTGTCTCCTTCCAGGTACTCTTCCTCCTACTTGATGCGTCTTTGTTGTGTTCTCTTTTTATATCTGAAAAACAAATGGGGAAAACAAGCAGTTTTTAAAGTGGACAAAACTGTGAGCAACCAATGAGAGATTGAATCTCTGCCCTGCTAATCTCCCATTGGCTGCTTTCTGCTCTAATTCAGAACGTTGAATTTGATATTCCCATCGCTCTCTCCTTAAAGGATGAACTGATCAGCCACCCGAGCATGTATTCCACCAGCGAGGGAGAGCTGGACAGCCACCGCATGTCGGTGAAGCCGCTTCTGGAGAAGAAATTGTCCATCCTGGAGAGAGCCATCGAGAGCAACCCGGGCAGCACGGAGCTGAAGACCGCCAGACTGAAGGTGTGCGCAGAGTTCTGGGAAGCGCCCGCTATGCTGAAGGAATGGCAGAAACTGGTTTTCTTGCACCCCAATGACCCGCAGCTCTGGCAGCAATATCTGCGCTTCTCCCAAAGCCAGTTCAGCACCTTCACCACGTCCAAGATGAACGCTGTTTTTGGGAAGTGTCTCAGTACGTTGGCAGCAGTGCTGGACGGCAGCATGCAGTCTCACCCAGCCCTGCCAGGCACTGAACGCAGCATGTTCGGTGAGTGACCCGTCCCCGCCGGCTACATGCGTGCCGATATTCAGACAAATCATTCAAATACTGGCTAGATTGTCTAATATCATAAACCGCCTAAGAAAATGGGCATTTTGAAAACAGCTCTCATTTTTGCTCTGCCAACCTTAATTTTATCAGCCCCCCAGAAACAAGCATTACCCCAGAGGTAAAACCTGTACCTTATTCCGGGCGATTTATGGTAAATGGTCCTGTTTAAATAAAAATTAAAAACAGCCATCAGCGCCACCTACTGTAACATTAAGGGAAGCGCACCCACGAGAGCTTTCCTTCATCAGCCCCATTCGGCCCCCGTCTAGTTGTTTTTCTTGCTGTAAAGACACAAACCTTAATCAGTCGTTGGTCTCGTATTAGATTCAGGAGCCTGTACCACTTCTGCTGATAGGCTGTTGCACTTACCTACTACCACCCTCAGTAATAAATGCATAACAAAAAAAAAAGTGTACAATTTTCCTAAGCTCCAGTTTTTGGGATTCTTTTTTTTTAATGAAAAAAGTTTTTCCGTTGCTTGGTAACCATCTGGCCTCATTTTCTTCTTTCCCCCGTTCCTCTCAGATATTTTTATCCAGCAATGCCATTTCCTACGGCAGGCCGGCCATACGGAGAAAGCTGTGTCTCTGTTCCAGGCACTCATTGAGTTTACGCTCTATAAGCCGGACAGCGTGAAAGACATGAGCAGCAGAGAACAGGTATTTACAGCGGCCGGAACCCCTGGCTTTGGGCAGAGCTGGGACTCTATTTAAAGGGACACTCCAGCCATCATCTGTACTTTAAATCATATGATAAGTGAGAGGTCTCTGTTCCCTCTTGCAAATGCATGGGTGGAATATGCAGAATCCCTTTTTGCCCCCTGCCAGCTCCAACACACCTTGGCAAACACTCCAGCTGGGGTCCGGTGGGATCCGTGTGCACGTATGCGGAAGGCTCTACCAGCGATGCTGGCGTCTCTTCCGCTTATTCCGACCCTGACGTATTGGTGAATTAGATGTGTTAAGGTGACGAGCTTCATGACGTGAATCGTCAACTCCAAAGACCCTCAGCCATGTCCATTAAATACGTTTATCGCGTTCTTCATCGCTCAGACTTAGAATTCTAACAGTTAGAGGCAGACAGATCAATTGGGGGCTTGTAAACATTTGGATGCAGCGGATGTGAATAAGCCCAGGCAGGCTAAGGGTTAAATGCCATGACGCTAACGTGTATACGGTCTGGCTGTGTTGTGGCAGGAGCCCTGAAAGTGGTATTTAACACTTTCTTACCTAGTAGGAATTTCTGTAGGGCGCTGGTGACTGCCATCAAGACTTCTTTTAGTTATTTTTTTCTCCCGTTTATTCCCAGGTGCAATTTTTTGAGCCATTTTGGGACAGCGGGGAATCGCGTTTTGGTGAGAAAGGTGCAAAGGGCTGGCGCTCCTGGATGAAGCAGCAGGAACGTGGCGGCTGGGTCACCATCAATAACCTGGGTAATCCTATTCGCACGTTCCGGCCCCTGGAGAGGCCAGACATATATTTATCTGCTCGCTGCTGTAGACCATTCATCTCGTCTGTCAGCTCCTGTTACCTGCGGCAGCGGCTTCGCTAACGATCTGTCGCATTGCACCCCGGCACGAGCTGCCAAAAAGATATAAAACTCACCGCCATCTTTAACCCCTGACATGCAAGGCAGACTACAGTTCTTTGCGTATAATATATATATATATATATATATATAGCTCAGCAGGGATAATGCAAATGAAAACTTGGGTCTTTCTTCCTCAAGATACTCTTTTATGGCCCCGGTGTCTTTAACAGCAAGAAATATTAGATTTAGAAGAGACCAATTTAGTTTTTTTTTCTTTTCTAACCATTTTTAACATAATAAATACATAATATTTAATAAGACAGAATATAGTGTGATTTAGAAAAATAACCCATTTAAAATGGTTACATTGTAATATATATATATAATTGCTTCTTTATAAACGATTCTATTGATGTATGGAGTACCGGTGTCAGTTTGTAGGTAATCTCCCCCCCTCTCGGACTTTTCCTGTGGGTTTGATGTTTTATTTAGGGTTTCTATATTTTAGGGATTTAAAGGGCTGTCTGGGACTGGTTGTAAAGTTTGATGTCTCGGTGAGTCTGTCTGGGTTACTTTTGTCTACAGACGAGGACGACGAGGATGAAGCGGACGAGGAATTTGACATTAAAGACAAAGACCGTCCCAGGCATGAGATCTGGCTGGATGTAGAGTGCACGAGGGAATTTCGGCACTGGTTGCCGTGGCGACCCGATCCTGCCAAAAAGCAGACCGAGGAGGATTGTGAGGATCCAGAGAGACAGGTGAGAATTATCGGAAGTCACCCCGATGCCGTTACTGTCAGCGCGACGTTACAGCGAGATCTGAACACGGATATACAGATAATGGAGGTTTTTTTACCGACCGCGGTTATTTGCAAAACGGGTAAAAGGCGTTTCATGTACTTCTGTAGTAATCATATTAACCATTTGAGTGTCGGTAAGTTTTCTCCTCATTACCGAGTTTTCCTGCTGTGTCCTCAGGTGCTGTTTGATGATCTCGGTCCGTCCCTGTTTAGGATCTCCAGCCCCGGTCTCCAGTTCCAGCTGATCCTCTCCTTCCTGCAGTTCCTTGGGGTCCCCTGCGGGTCTCGCCTCCCCGAGTCTTGCCTCTACCTCTTTCTGGACGAACCTTCCATCTTTGACCCCATTCCTCCTTACGAGAGGCTGCTGACCTCATTCGAGCCGCCAGGGTCAGGGGTTTGCACCGTCGGTCACTTGGACACCATGACCCGAGGCAGGCGACTGGTGGGTCAGTCCAAGGAAGGAGAAGACTTCATACAAAATGTCTTCCAGTCTGCGCTTTCACTGTTCCAAGGAGAGGAGAAGGTGAAACTGTCGGTCTACTGGCTGCGGTATGAAATATCCAAGGTATCCGTTCATTCGTACGAAACGTGACCCCTTCGGCGTAAGCGAACGCGTCACACTGCGGCACCGTCGCTCGAGCGAGAAGCCAACACCGGCTACGGCTAAAACTTCCTTCCGTTCCATCTCAGCCTCTGACCCTCCCGTGTTAGAGGCTGAGATGGATGGTATATAGCAGAAGATAACACACAATCTTTCTGGACAGGAGGAAGATATTAGGAAATGTAAAGAGGGAGATGGTGCCTTATCGTGAGATTTAATGTTATTGTAACATTTTTTTTTCTTCCCGTGGGCAGGTGGTCTCGTACCTCCAAACAACGAATAAAAGGAAGCTGAAGTGTCAGGGCAAGCGGAGCAAACGCCTGGCCAAGGCTTTGCTGAAAGAGGCTTCGAACCGGAACTGCTTGGCCCTATGGAAGGAGTACGCGCTACTGGAGTGGCTTCTCGGCAACTTGGACGATGCCAGGAAGGTGTTTGATGTTGCGATCGGTTCAGCGGGGGGCAAAGGGTTACAAGACCCGGAGCTCTGTGGCCTCTGCCTCCTGTACGCAGAACTGGAAGGGGAAAAGCTGGGGTGTCCGGACGGAGGCGCCGGCTCTCGGGCCGTCCACGTTCTGACGAGTCTTGCCGAAAGTTCCCCGTATGCTCCCTTCAGCGGCCCTGTGCAAGCTCTTCGCATCCTGAGAGCTCGCAAGGCTTACGATCACGCTCTGGAAGACTGCCTGAAACGCCCCCAGACGCCCGGAGCGCTCTGTTTCTATGGCTGTTTTACGCTGTTCCAGTATCTCACTGTGGGCATTGATGCAGCTCTCGCTTTATTGGTACAAATCTCCAGCTCGTGTCTGCCCCCTGCTGCACACCAAGGAGAAGCGCAGAGCTCCCACAGCACTCTGCAGGATATCGCTGTCATGCGCGCCAATCTGCTCCGGTACCACACCAGGGCCAGCGTGTACCCTCTAACCCCACTCAGAGAGGCTCTGATGGCCGCCTTAAAGCTGTGCCCCACCAACACGTCACTGTGGAGAATGTACCTCCAGACTGAGAACAAATTCCACGTTGCCAGCCGGGCCCGGCGATACCTGGACGGCGTCCGGAGGATGACGAACGCGCTGGAACCGCTCCTGTTTGCCATACGGGCCGAACAGCAGAGGAAGGAGCTGATTGACTCCGCACAGCGGTAAAATATACTCATAATCTTTTTCCTTTAAATATTTATATATATTTTTTATATATTTTTTTCACCCATGTTTTTTTACTACCAATAGTTTGTTTAGATGGATTTTTCTCAGTGCGGGGCTTTACAAGCTCGCAGTTTGCCTGAAACACATTAATACCCGGCTGGCGCGTTTCGCTCACGGCTATGCCTTGTTCTTGCAGGGTAAATCTGGTTGAGATTCACTCCGTCTTCCCGGAAACCGGTCTGTCGAATCGCATCAAGGCCCTGTTTGAACACTCGCTTCGCACAGAACACGGTTCCCGATGCCTGCTGCTGTGGCGCATGTACCTGTGCTTTACGGTAAGGGGGGTTACATTACTGTAACAAGGAGAGACCCCAAGAGAACTCAGAATTTACGTTTGCATTTCGTTTTTTTCCCACTCTCTCGCACTCTCTCTCATGCTCTCTCTCAATCTGTCCTTACCTTCCATTTCCCCATCTCCTCTCTCACAACTCCGCTTCTCCTCCTTTCATCTCTTCTTGTTCTTCTGTCTTCTTTCTTCATCCGCTTCTCCTTGCTCTCCGCCTTGTTAACCAGGACTCCCAGAGCACATCTGCAAAAGGGTGGAGCCTCCGGCCACACCCTGTCTCCTGATTGGCCACATGGGGAGGCTGTCCCTGTGGCTCTGCCCTTTAGCGGACGTCCTCCGAGGGGCCAGAATAATGCAGATGGATTCGCGGTGAAAAGAATTGCTTCTGCCCTGTGCTCCTGATAACCGTAACGGATTCTCTGTTCATGTCTGTTCTCCTGGCGGCTGAGGGTCCTGACGGTGTTTTCTGTTCTGCTTCTGTGAAGGTTTCTTTGGGACATCGGGAGCGGAGCAGAGGGCTGTTCTACAAGGCGATACAGAACTGTCCGTGGGCCAAGGTGAGACCAAAGTTACTCTCTACACGGCAGGAGTGATCCGTATAGCTCGAGACCTTCTTCCCCCTTCATCGATTTAACATGTATCTGTACTGTATATCAGCGACTGGGTGAGAAGGAGCTGGATGAGGCCTCCCTCTGGTGGTAGGATATTGGATGGGGTAATAGGTGGAGGAAGGAGGTTTATTGACCCCACTCTGTGACTGCTGTAACTCACCGGTAATTTTCAGTCCGATATGTTGAACTCATTGAGGGGACCTCATAACTGCCGCGACTCAGGACTATTTTAGAGATATATTTTTGGGGTCACCCGATTACTTTATCAGCTCCTCTGCTCTCTCAGGTGCTGTATCTGGACGCCGCGGAGTATTTCCCAGACCATCTCAACGAGATCGCTGACCTCATGATGGAAAAGGAGTTGAGGGTCCGGGTGCCTCTGGAGGAGCTGGATCTTCTTTTGGAGGATTAATCCGGAAACCTCCTTGACCTCAGAAAGAATTTATGTTATTTATATATATATATATATATGTTTTTTATGAGATCCTTAATTTTTCAGGAAAAGACCTAGATTGTTAATAAAAAATATTCTTATGTAAACAAGTTTTTTTTTTTTTTTTTTTATTGATATTGGCCTGTGGGTTCCACCGGTGATATTATTGGCCATTGTTATGCATGTAAGAGTTTTCTTAATGCGCCCCCCGGCCCTGGGCGCCAGCAGCCTCCCTCTCGTGTAAGATATGCGCTCTCACGGCGTTTGGCCTCTGGGTATAATGGCAAACCTGGCCTTCACCCGGCCGGAACAGTCTCCGTGACGGTCAGACTGCGAACGACCGGAGCGAGCGAGGACCGCATTTCTACTCCTTGGTGGGAATCCACATGGATAAAAGTCTTTTTCTCGCGACCGTTCTTTCCGTGTTGCTCGTGGGGTCTCTCGTAAGGGTCTCGTCGGTTCCAGGTGAGTACACGTCTGTTCTTGTGTCATGCGGACTCTGCATAGATTTTGAGAGTGAGTGGCCCCCTGCGTAATCGCTAAACACCCCCCGGCATGCAAATTCTAAATGTAAGACTAACAATGATTCGCGTGTCTATAACACATCGACAAATGCGACCCCATAAATATAAATAGGAAGCGGCTTCCCGCACAATAGATACGGTTTGAGGGTGAAAATCTCTGCTAGTGATGTCGTCCGGGGCGCGCCGGGCTCTAACGCTGCCGGTGAGGTCACAGGGTTCCTGCCGTCGGCCCGACGCCGTTTCTCTCCCCTCAGACGATGAATGTCCGGACGCTCTGCCGGCTCACGAGGACTGTGAATACCACGAGGTCTGCGAAGACGCGTCCTGTCTGTATAACGAATACGTCACCTGCCATTTAAATCGCTGCGGGACCTGCGAGGCCGTTTACAGCGGATACGACAACGCGACGGTGGACTGTAACCAGCGTGAGTGTTCTGCGGAATGCGCTTCATATGGACCAACCCAGGCCCAGCGCAGGTTCCCATGGCGATTGCTTAAAATGCCCTTTAAATAGTCCATAATCCTTTTGATCCTTATTCCCTTTGCAAATGAATATTGTAACATTTGGGATTAGATTGTCCTTTCTTATAGTTCATAGAAATATTACCCACAAAATGGAATAAAAAATAGAAATCTTAAGAACCCCAACCTCTTTTTGGTCTTTTTGAGACCTTTCTGAGATAGCGCCACATGGTGTTCTACATCTTACTCTGCTCTACAGGCTTACAGTCCATCGTGGGAACTATTTAACTGCTGGACAGAGACATTTTTAACCCAGGCCTGACCTTTCGCCTATGACTGAAGGAGAGCTGCGAAACGCGTTGGGTGTTTAGCCCATTTATTATCACGTTGCCTGTCGCTTGATGATTGCGTAACTGTCCGCTCTCACCCTGCAGTGACCCCAAAGTGTCGTCTCATGCACCTGGAGATGCTTCACAAGAGCCGAAGTGGAGAAAGTCGGCCCCGACGCGGCCGGCTGGAGGTGGACAACGTTTATGACCCCGAATGTGAAGAAAGCGGGGCCTTCAAGGCTAAGCAGTGCGACGAGGACTCCAACCTGTGCTGGTGCGTGGACAGCGCCGGCGTCCGGGTCACAGATAAGACCGGGGATGACCCAAAGTGTGACAAGCTGGTCCCGGTGCAGTGAGTATAACGCCAAGAACGCGTCCGAGTGTCCTGCGCAATGTACCGCCCAGCGGAGGCAGGGTTACCGGTTGTGTTTTTTTTACCTTTCAGTCTGATCCAGATCGATTTCGGCTTCAAAGCAGAATTTGCATTTCTCAAAGGGAGAGAGGAGGATCTGCGCAGGTGAGTCGGCCCAACGCTTTCTCCGCACCCATTCAGGGGCCGCTCCGGGCCACCTGTCTGCTCTTCTCCATCCAAATTGACCCCAAAGCTCTGTGTGATACCCCATAGGAGGCTTTTATCATTTCTCTGATGGTCGCGTGATTGGTCTGTTTCAGGAGTCTGGTCAGTAAAGTGTCGCACTTCATCCAAAAAACCCCACAGATCCTGCAAATAACAGTGAGTACTGAGTACCACCCGCATCTCATTTTAACCCTTTTGTGTTGCTCACCCTTGTGTGTCTTTGGCACATTTTTTGGTCTAAAATTAACGCGCACGGCATCTACGCAGAGGGTTTACAGTCGTCGTTGCAGAAGCTGTTCTTAAAAAGAGACCGACGTGTCCTCTTTAGACGCCCGTGGCATAGCAAGCATCTCTCTTCAGTAGATAAAGTTACAGTTGTATGTAAGAAGGGGCAGAATGTGGACACGCGGGGTAATAATGATGGTTGTCAATGTGCAGAGCGCCTCTCGACTGCCGTTAAATGATGCGCTTTTCCCGACGCAGGTTCATGAAGCCACGCACGACATCACCATGAAATTATTTTGTATGAATGGAACGAAGGAGCTGGTGGACATCGCCACGGCCGCTTATTACATTGAGAGAGACGTACGTATCGAGTTGTTGACCCAACTGGGTTATCCGGTCACCGACTTGCCTCTTCACCCTATTATGTGATTTAGTTCAACCGCCGTTCCTCTCTGCAGCTAAAGCAGAATAAATTCTCCGTTTCCCTGGGCGGCCGCAGCCTGGAGGTGGATCGGGATTCCATCCGCGTTCTGTTCTTTGACAACGAGCCGCCTCGCATCAACATGAAGACCATCTCCCCAGGATTCGCAGCGATCATCATCATTATAGCCCTGGCCATCCTCACAGGGATCGCAGTGTTTGTAAGTATGGGGTGCAAAGGCAGAGCTACACAAACCTCGCCTTCTTCTAAAGCCAGGAACTATACTGTATGTGCTTCCGACACGTGCTTCGCGTAGAGGTATGTCCGATACGTGCTTCGCGTAGAGGTATGTCCGATACGTGCTTCGCGTACAGGTATGTCCGATACGTGCTTCGCGTACAGGTATGTCCGATACGTGCTTCGCGTACAGGTATGTCCGATACGTGCTTCGCGTACAGGTATGTCCGATACGTGCTTCGCGTACAGGTATGTCCGATACGTGCTTCGCGTACAGGTAGGTCCGATACGTGCTTCGCGTACAGGTAGGTCCGATACGTGCTTCACGTCACCCTTAGCCAAACCCCTCCGGCTTATCTCGTAAACAGGCATTCAGTACTGCGGCGGGGAAGTTTATCCGTACGGGACAGAAACTGGACTAATGCGTAAACAATCGAATTACGCACATTTAATTAATTTCTCTTACAGGTTGTAGTCCAGAGAAAAGCAGAACAAGAGCGAATTCAGTTTGAAGTCATTGAGGTGAGATACTCCGGGTGCATGCGTGGCTTTGGGCTGGTTATAGGATATTTAGCTTGTGGTGGATGGAATAAATACACAGAGGTCCCTGGCTTGGTGAAGGGCAAGAGCTCAGGGGTACATGGGCTAGGATTCTGCACCTTTTTCCAAATGCTAATGACTCGAACCCTGCTCCTGAGACACTTCCCACGCTGAGCAGGTTAGGAGATCATATAAAACTTATTTGGCATTAATATACATTTTTTTCCCCCCAGGGCCAGGAGCTGGGCGATTACCATCTGGCGCACAGAGAAGGCCTGCGCTACTTTTATGATTAAAATAAAGTTATTATTTACGTTTTTCTTGTCGTCTGTATATGTGATGTGTAACCGCTTTACCTGATAAAGCATGCGTTAATTCATTAAGTCTCTCAGTAATCACACAGATGGATTCATTGAATAGTTTTATTTTGAAAACGCTAATACTTAACACCAGTCCTAGCCGATAATTTGCTTAATGAAACACCCTTATGCCAGGTATCACGCGCTGAATATTCACCCGGCCGCTTCTACAGCGGGCAATATCCGTTAACGGTGCTTCCACGGGGACAGGTAGGCCTGGCTTAGCCGTGACACCGGACGTGGAAGAGACTGCATGTTTTTTCTTCCCACGTTAACAGAAAACCTTCCCCTTTCACATGAAATAAAAAAATATACAAGAAAAAAAAACAACGTTTACAGATAAAGCCCCTCGGGGGTTCCCTCCTGCTTCTTGTAGAGGACGTTTTCTTTTGATTTCTTGAAATCTTCGTTGGTTACTTTCATTCTCCTCTCTCTGAGGGCCATGAGGCCAGCTTCCGTGCAGATGGCCTGCAAAGAGACATCAAGGGTATGAGATTCAGCCGCGTGAGGAGAAATAGACCGCCTGTATTAGTATAGCAGAGTTTGATGTCTGGCCTCAGACCACAGATTAAAAAACACAACTTTAGTTCATATGGCAGGTAAAAAAATAAATAAATCAAACATCAAGCCAGGGTCTTGTGGGGACGTCCTGCTATTGAAAGGTAAGAGTCTTACTTTTATATCTGCCCCAGAGAGATCATCTTTTGCCATAATTAAATCATCTAAGGTAACGTCGTCTGCCAGGGTCATGCGACTCGTGTGAATCTGGAAGATTCTCTTCTTAGTCTTCTCGTCAGGGAGAGGAAACTCAATTTTTCTGTCAATTCGTCCTGAAATAAAAGGAGCAAAGAAAACCAAATAAGTATAAACATGGCGGATGAAAAACGAAGGATAGAAGTATACCCGGCGCCGTTTGCCAATGCTAGGTGGTCCGTTTGTACCTGGTCTGATTAGCGCCGGGTCAAGAGTCTCTATCCTGTTTGTGGCCATTATTACTTTGACGTCTCCTCTCGAGTCAAACCCATCCAGCTGGTTCAGAAGCTCCAACATGGTCCTCTGGATCTCGCGCTCTCCGCCGGAGTTTGAGTCGTATCTATAGGAGAGGACAGGACAATATACAGTAACCCATTCAGATCCAAGACAAGAAAAAGAGCCTTTAACCGTGTCCGCTCTTAATTTATAGATTATTTTTACTCTAAATCTGCTAGTAAAGTGGTATAAGACCAAACATTTCAATGCCCGTGGAAAGTAAAGTTGCCAGTCACCTTTTTGTACCGATGGCATCGATTTCATCAATAAATACAATGGACGGGGCGTGCTCCTCGGCCACGCGAAACAGCTCCCGAACGAGCTTGGGGCCGTCTCCCAGGTATTTCTGAATGAGCTCCGAGCCCACGACCCTCAAAAAGGTGGCAGATGTTTGGTTTGCTACAGCTTTGGCCAGCAGGGTCTTACCTACAGATAAAAACAAACGCATCATCAATGGGGGCAGATCAATTACAACTAACTAAGAAAGTATAACGTTAGAGCGTCAAAACAGGGATCTCCTGTATCCTTCAAACAACGTACCTGTCCCGGGAGGGCCATAGAGGATGACACCTTTGGGTGGCTTGATGCCCATCTCCTCGTAATACTCTGGGTGGGTGAGGGGAAGCTCCACAGACTCCTAATGAACACAACACCCAGAAAATCACCATCAGTACTATACTCAATGCTTCCCCAGTGAAATGAGTATGATAAAGCCATCAGATTATGCTACTAATACCCCTGCCCGACCGAGTGTCACGGCAGGCCCTAGCATTGTGTGAAATGACTGCACGGCGCTAGCCTGTAGTACCTTGATCTCCTGGATCTGGTTATCCAGTCCTCCTATATCCGCGTATGTTTCCTGAGGTGCTTTCTCTACCTTCATGACTGTCACCAAGGGATCAGTGTCATCCATGAGAACCCCGATCACAGCATGAACCTGAAAACAAAGACAGTATTAATCAGGTTATTTCTGCCGTTTACACTTCCATGCACGAGAACCGGAAGATGTCCACTTATTCCTAGCATCGCCCAACCCTCACCTTGTGGTTGAGTAACACGGAGCATCCGGGTTCCAGGAGATCCTTGTCTACAAAAGACAGGATACTGACATAGTGCTCGGATCCTACAGATGTTGAAACTATAGCGTGATTATCATCAATGATCTCCTCCAGAGTGCCAACAGACATGGGGGTTCCTCGCAGGTCATCGACCTTTGACCTCTCTTCCTGCAAAGGTCATAAGAACATATTATATATTATAGTTTATCCTACTAACAGAGAGGATCCTTCCCTAATACATTCATCAGAATTATCTTTTTCATTGTAAATGACAAACTTCAATTAGATGAAGCCGCTCACTAACTCCTGGCTGCTTCAGGACAAATGATTTGCTCAATTCCTAATCACACAAGTCAGCGAAACAGACTCAGAGAGCACCCCCTGTCTGCATCACCTCCTGCTTCTCCTCCAGGGGCTTCATCTGTTCCTGGTTCCTGATGAACTCTTCCTCCATGAGTAGGTAATCTTTGATTCTCTCCAGTTTCAACAGCTTCAGCCGGCACTGCGTATGAGGAGTCACTGTGGGAGAAGAGAGGCCATGTATTAGACAACAAGGGGATATCATTGTTAATAATATATCGTTAAAAACTGGTGCAATAAGCGGACAGAGGGACTGCTTTTGAAAGATAACCAGTAACTGAAATTACTCAACTGCCAAAATCTGGGGACGATTCACTAAGCACAGTTCTAAGTACCCTGAGAGTTATTTGTCACACTTACCAAGGGGCAGTTTGCTAGCAGCATCTGGACCTTTTGTCTTCTTTTTCTTCTTGCCCACTCGGGTTGGTACAGGGGGCTCATATTTCTTCTTCTTGTCCTTAAATCCAATGCAGATAAGTCAAAGTGCGTACGATATACAATACAAATACTACATTAGAATGGATAGTCTTAATGCATTTTAAAATCCAGGGAGCTTTGGAGAACGGGTGCGATGGGAAATATTTTGCATATCTTAGATTCAGGCTGACTATAGCCAGAGAGGCCGGTTAATACACAATAGGTATTCTTTTCCATAAAGAGCCTTAACAGTTTTTAGAACTAGGTATTTACTAAACGGGTCCCTTTCATTTTTTCCAAGCGATTAAAGAATAACACGTTTTTATACCTTGTCATCTTTTTTGCCACCTCCAGGCCCGTGTCCGCCACTCTGACTTTGACCCTGAAATAAAAATAATGAAAAGAATCCAATGTTAATGACAGACGAAGCACGTGCAAGCGGACACAATCCATCTCTTCTCACACCAATTGTCCCCTTAGACATTTTATTTAGCACCACCAGACATAAAATAACTTCAGAATGGATCTAAAACGTTCCCATCCAATTCCGAAGCTGTCACTGTGAACTGCCCCATATAAGTGTGTATTTACTACGACTGGGGCAGGAGGCTGCTGGCTGTGAGGAAAGAAGAATGGATGAACTGGAATTTTATTCTGGTAAAAAGACTTCCTACTCAACGACAACAAGCAGGGGAAAAACAAAAACGTTCCTATTAAGCGGGTTTAACGCAAGGCCGGGTCTCTGGCGTTTTTTTCCACAGCCGGTGGAACCTAAACGGTAATTCTTTATAAGCTTGGGCGCGATTCTTGAATATGGGAAACACTGGCATGATAATATTTGGTTAATTTAAATGTTAAATAAAGTTTATTGAATAAAAAAAAAAGCTTGCTTTGAGCCCACGTCGTGCTGTCGATGCCCCCCCCAGTTGCATTTGTGGGTATGTGCCCCCCAGTGCCCTGCAGGGGATTATATACCGGGGGCGCTTATAGGGGGGCATCCTAGTGACAGGTACTATATGTGTCTGGCACGCCTGCCACGCGGTGACGCTGATGTTTTAACTATTTTTACAAAATCCAAGGAAAAATGTAGGAGTACAAAACTTTATACTAAACATAAAAACCTTGGGCAGAATGAAAGCAAATGCCCCAGCAATATGTGTGGGGCAAATATCCCTCAAAGGATTATGACAATAATAAGAAGATATAATAAAAATAGTAATGTCTTTATTATTAAGATAATACTACTAATAATAATAATAATATTAATATCGACCAGCAGGGCCCTTTGTGTTACTTTGAGCTTCTGTCTCTACAAGCTGTAAACATGAGATGATGCGCGGCCTTCCTGCTGGGTACACGGGGCTTCTTTTGCCCCGAAGTAACCCTGACAGCACCCCTGCTCCATCACCCCACGCATATAAAGACAGGGTCAGAAGGACCCCGAATCCTCATATGCCCCCTCATACTGACAGAACGGTCAGTTACTGCACCATGGGGGGGTATGTGCTACCGGGAGAGGAGGTAAATACACCAGCACGGTGAGACCGGGCTCCCCCACCGGAACAGACCCGCACTAACTGCCCCTACAGGGATACCCCCGAGGAGGCCAGCCCTATTACTGCCCCTTGCCCAGCAGTTCTACCCCAGGTTAAGAAAGATGCCCACTCACCATGTCCGCTGCTTCCTGCCGGCTGCCGATTCCGGAAGTACGTCACAAGACGGGTCCTGAGGAGGACCAGAAAGCCGGAGCCCCGCCTTCTCCGCGAAAGGCAAAGGCAAGGGGAGCCAGCTGTTACCATAGCAACGGGGAGGCCGCCGCAGCTGGAGACTGTCAAAGCAGAGCGACAACCGTAGCTGCCACTTACCCCGGCTTAGTTCGGCCAGTCCCTCTTTGCCCCAAACCCCTGATGCCCCTCTCTCCTCCCCTGATGCCCCTCTTTTCTAGGAGGTCAGAATGTTTGCTGGGTATGAGGGGATCGCAGAGTTCTACAGCCCTAAAAGCCCCGATAATGTGTATAGAAACAGCAGGAAACAGCTTTATAAATGACAGGAACGCTCCCGGGACCCCACCAAACAATACATTTATAAGAAAATACTGTACTTTGTCGTGTTGAAAAATAAAACGTTCGTACTTTAGGGAGAAGCTGCAGGGCTGCAGTTTCCCACCCCCTCCATAGTCCTGCAATTCTTGCCACTGATTGGCTGTTTGAAGCATCTAACGTGATACCATCGGAGCGCTTTCTGCGTCTCATTTACATACCTGGGAACTCTCCGGGTGTCAGAAGAGACATTCTATTGGTCGCTATGGCAATAAAACTACTATCCATGGACCGCCATCACTCTGCTGCTGACATCATGTGTGCACGGGTCATGTGATGCTGTGACCCCACACATGTATACCTCACAACAGACCTACATCCATGCACCTCGCTTTTCCCTCCTGATGTCACTCAGGGAGATGAGTCCCCTGGTTGCTCCAAATATATAACTATGTCATGATAAAAACGGGCCATAGTTGGTAGTAGAGGGAATGGTTTTCTGACATATGATGTCATAGATGATGTCAATAAGTGCTGCTCAGTCTGAGTACAGGAGATGTGTGCGGGATGAGCCCCGCTGTCATGGTGCGCTCAGCATCCTGTAATGCCTTTTAAATCCCTTTTATTTGGCGAGTCTGGGCCCCCAATGGCTCCACGGCTCGGAACCCATAGGCTGCCTCTATCTTTGGCCTCGTTGAAGATCATCCCCATAAACATCAATTCGCGGTAAAAAGGGCTAAGTAGATACAGAATGTTATTTATGTTTATTAATATCATTTAAAGGGGAAGCAGCCAGGAATGATGTCATTTATAAAGTTCTCTACGACATTTAGAAGAATAATGGGGTTTATTTACCCCGTTTAATTTATAAAGCCGTTTCCTGCTGTTTCTATACACATTATCGGGGCTTTTAGGGCCGTAGAACCCTGCGATCCCCTCATACCCAGCAAACATTCTGACCTCCTAGAAAAGAGGGGCATTAGGGGAGGAGAGAGGGGCATCGGGGGAGGACTGAGTGTTCAGTCACTCCGCACGCTAAATGAAAAAAACTTTTCCCCAAGAAGAAAAGCCACTTTAAGTCTGACCTCCAAGGCGGCCATCAATATATTCACCATTAGCAAGCACGATCACTGCGATTGGCATGTGACTGTTTTGGAGGGGCATCGGCGGAGGAGAGAGGGGTATCATAATCCGCACTAAAGTCCCCGGCGAAGTCCTGCCTTAGGAAATGAAGCGGCAGTACTGAGTGTTCAGTTACTCCGCACGCTGAATGAAAAAAACTTCCCCAAGAAGAAAAGCCACTTTAAGTCTGACCTCCAAGGCGGCCATCAAAATATTCACCATTAGAAAGCACGATCACTGCGATTGGCATGTGACTGTTTTGGAACCTCAGGATCTGATGACCTCGGTGGCGTGGCCCTAGGGGACCCCAGCTCTGGGTAGTCCGATGCTCTATTGGATAATCTGACCGGCATAAAACCACCAACCGGACTGTAATAGCCAGCGCTGTGCAAGATACCGAAGCTGGAAGACGACTGCTTAGTGGGGTCACTTTACGTGGCCGCGCACGACTAGTGTGGCAGCTTCAACCACATGGAAGGAAGACACGAGGGACTTGCTTGAGCGGTAAGGAGATTTGTTTAGTATGTATGCATGTGGCTGATATCACCACTAGGAGGCGACCCTGGCTGCCCAGGGCCCCTATCATTGTAGGGCTGCTTATCACCCATCTGAATCCAGAACCCGGCTTTGGGGTTTGCAAGCTGTCCGGCCGCACAGGGCGCCATGGGATCTGGGGTGCCAGGAGGCCGTCCCATCACCAAGGCCAGGGCAGCGCCGAGGCGGGTGCAGGGGGTGTACAGTACCCAGGCAGCAGGGAGCGGAAGAGAGAAAGGGGCGCCAAGCGTTGCTCATGAAAACATTCCCTGCCAGCCCCGCCTTGCCGCTGCCCTGACTGCGGTGGTCTGTCTCGTTCACTGTGCTTCATGCTGAGTGGCGGAATATGACATCATATCCTGCGGCTCAGCAGTGAAGCCAGCAGAGCAACGAGACAGAGGCCTCACGCTCCCACAGATGGCACAAGCAGGGTGTTTGGGCTGTTTGGAGACAAAGATGGCACAAGCAGGGTGTGGGGGCTGTTTGGAGACACAGATGGCACAAGCAGGGTGTTTGGACTGTTTGGAGACAAACACGGCAAGTCTTATGTGTAATTACGATCTGGGTGCTGGTCAGGTTCTATGTGGGGGCGCCAGGGCTGACCTTTGAGGTGTGCGACCTGTGATCTGTGCCTGTAATTTAGGTTTATCTATACCTTTAATGCTGAGTTTATACGCGATTTCCAGTTAATCTGTACCTTTGTGTGTTATTCTGTTGATCCATACCTGCTATGCTATGTTTCCATTACATGTTACATTATTTATATACCTGCAAATACAGGGTTTGTATGTCTTATTCAGTTGATCAATACCTGCAGTGCTGTTTGCATGTGTTGTTTATTTGATCTATACCTTTGGTGCTGAGTTTACATGTGATTTCCAGTTGGTCTATACCTGCAAAGCTGGGTGTGTGTTATTCTGCTGATCTGTACCTGCAATGCTATGTTTCCATACATTATTATTGTATACCTGCATATACAGGATTTGTAGGTCTGTTTATTTGATCTATACCTTAAATGCCGAGTTCACGTGCAATTTTCAATCGATCTATGCATGCAAAGCTGTGTTTGTATGTCTTATTCTGTTGATCTATACCTGCAGCGCTGTTTTATGTGTTGTTTATTTGATCTATACCTGAACTACAGGGAGTAAGTAAAAGAGAAGTATGGTTTAGTGAATGGGGGGGGGGACAAAGGGACTCTGGGGATGATTATGGGGGGAGAGGACCTCCTAATGTCACAATAGGTTCAGAAGAAGGGAAGACTGCACCGACTCTCACAGCCCCTAATCTGCAGAGTTAGTGTGGCAAGTATTTTTTTGGAGTTGGGGGGGGTGATTGCATGCTAGGGCCCGGATAGGGGGCCTAAGGAAATGCTTTTTCAATATTTAAAAAATGTTTCTTTTACAAAGTTAGCTGAAGGTGTTTGTGTAATTAGAGGGATTTAAATGTCTTGTTGCTCCTTTAATTGATGACTTCATTATGTTCTTCCAACGTCACACGGATTCATAGAAGCCACCGGCAGATTCAGCTCATCTAAAGACTCCGACCTTAATCAGTCCTCGGTCTCGTCTTAATTCTTCTTGGCTTCTCTTTGTAAGCAAAGTGCGGGACGGGCTGTTGTGCTCTCAGGAAATCGTAGAACGCTATGAATTGCAGCGTCTGGAGTATTGACAGTGTTTTGTGATAATGCGCCGTTTGATGCATTTTGATGCATTCTCGTATGTTAATCCGACTTTGCTGGAAATGCAGTAAACATAGACCCCAAATACGTCGCTTCTGACGGCCGCATATTAACACGGCGCATGTTCAGCTTCTTCACTTTAACTAAAAATCTGTTTTTAAGCCGCGCGTTTTCAGACACATTTATACCGCAAGTGACCCGCGAACGCCCGTGGAACCTGCTTCCCTGTGACAGTAACCGATTCCCTTTACGCTCTGAGCGTTTATCGATATGTTAATTGTCCGCTCCCTGGACAACCAAGCAACCAACCAACCCGCAAACGATCTCAGAAGTTGAATTTTCCACCCCATGTATTTTTCCCAGTTCTGAATGACCACACTGAACACAAAATTATGGGGGGGGAAGGGGAAGTGGAATTTTCTTAACGCCTAACTTAACAACTAACTTAACAGCTGTTATAACAACTTTTTTAACAACTAACTTAACAACTAACTTAACAACTAACTTAACATCTATCTTAATAGCTATTCCAATAGCTTTCTTAAGTTTCTAAGAACAGTCTCTGTCTGTAACAGTCTGATTGCAGTCTCTTATCGAGCTGATTGTTCTGTAGCAGCCATGAGAATCTCCTGCAAAGCTTTTTTGGTCCGCCGCCCGTTAGATGTCATGGTTATGTACATCTGTTTCAGTTTTTCAATGGTGTTTGTTGGCGTGGCCGTCTTTGCAGGACGTGCGGGCTCTGTCTCAGGCGCACGGTTCTCACGCTGCATTGGAATCGCACGCTGCGCCGGCCGCGTCCGCGGTTTCCGTTGCGCATTCTGCGTGCCAGGTGTTCTCTGCGCAGGCATTGTCCATGTCGCCCGTTGCGCAGGCCGCGTCCGCGGCTTACGCTTCCCGGGCATTGCCCATGTCGCCCGTTGCGCAGGCCGCGTCCGCGGCTTACGCTTCCCGGGCATTGTCCATGCCGCCTGTTGCGCAGGCTGTGTCTGCCGTGCGGGTCGCACAGTTGGTCTCCGGCGTGTGGGTCGCACAGTTGGTCTCCAGCGTGTGGGTCGCACAGTTGGTCTCCAGCGTGTGGGTCGCACGGTTGCTGTCCGGCGTGTGGGTCGCACGGTTGCTGTCCGGCGTGTGGGTCGCACGGTTGCTGTCCGGCGTGTGGGTCGCACGGTTGGTATCTGAGGTGCAGGTCGCGTGGTTCTTGCTGGCCGTGTTGGTTTTGGCCGCAGTGGAGCTTTGCTTCCACTCAAGCTTGGGGTCCCAGTGGCTTCCTTCAGCGCAGGAGATGGGGTTCCCATTGTTTTGAGGATCCACTCGCGGTAGTATTGAGTGTTGGAATACACTCCTGGCTTTTTGGATTTTCCGCAGCCCTCACCCCAGCTTGTCACTCCGATGACGTTATACGTGGAGCTGTCCGGGTCCATGCACATAAATGGCCCTCCGCTGTCTCCCTACAGGAGTAAAGTATAGAGGAAGGTTAATGACACTTTTCCTTGGTTTGTAACAAACTGCAGCCTCAGCTGCGCATCCCCAGTAAAAGCTCTGCGGAGAAGTTTTGGCACAAAATACCATCTCCAACAGACAGATTTGGTTTTATAAACCCCCTCAGAAATAGAGATTTGGTTTCTTACCTGGCAGCTATCGATACCACCCTCCTCGTAGCCGGCACAGAGATTGTAGTCGTGGACTTCTCCGTTATACCACGCGGAGCCGTTGCACCTCTCCAGAGGAATCTGGTTGACTTTGGCCTCTTGGAGGATATCTGCCGTTTGGATGGCTGTTGAGACATCAAAGATTAAACTCATGAATATCACCGGCTGCCGGACGCACAGACGCCAGCAATGGATAGGAGAAGAGTGACTTAAATAAACTATTCATGGAGTCCGTGTAAGAGTGGTGTGTGTGCGGCTGAGTGTGGCGTGCGTGACTGGGAGCAGTTAGCGGGGTGAGTTTTGGTGAGTTCAGTGTCTTTGGGTTTACATCTGTTTGGCTAGACGCGCAACGACCCCCTTCCGGAAAAACTATTCCCCGTTTATAACCCCAAGAGGAGAAATCTCCCCTGTAATGGACACTCACTTTTATCTTTGGTGACGCCCCAGCCGCTGATGTAGCAATGATCCATGGCGTGAATGTCCTTGGTGGCGCTCGGCAGGCAGGCCGGCTGCACGAAGTCGGTGAATCTCACGACCTGGTTCAGCTTGATCAGCGCCACGTCGTTCCGCTCAGTCCGAGGATTGTAATGCTCGTGCTGAACGTACGAGTCAATAGATCTGATCTGGACGTCACTTCGCGATGGATCCGACAGTTGGAATCCTCCAAGTATGATTTGCCATTTGGAAACGAGTCTGGATGATGACAGACAGACAGACAGACGTTAGATAAATACAGACAGACAGACAGACGTTAGATAATGACAGACAGACAGACAGACGTTAGCGGGAATCCATACATTATCATTCTTATCAGAAACACATTGAGCTCTATTAATCAAGAGGAATTCCGGGGCAAAGATGTGAAATCGATACAAACAGGAGATGTAACGTTAACCAGGCAGAGGATTACAATGTAACGCGTGATGGCTTTGTCAGGTTATAATAGTGAGGGTAAAGCGAATGGTAACATTTCTACCCCTCGCAATCCCATTATGCACAGCCACCATTCTTACCCCCTCCCCCATCCTTACCTCTTCATGGTCTTGAAGCAGTGAGCCGCTGTTAGGACCCACTGCTCATCGATTAAAGTGCCTCCGCAGGAGTGGCGATGTCCGCCTCCGGAAGGCACTTGGATGCTGACCAGCCATGGCCAAGCACCAGGCTGCGCATCAACTCCTCCAACAATCCGCGAGCTGCCATATTCTGACATGAGCGGGCGTCTGCCGCAGCCTGAAAGAGAGTGACAAAAAGGGGCAAAAATCAACCAACCGCGTCGGACGAGATACTGTTATGTAAGGCAACGACAATGTGTTTAATATATATATAAAGACAGGAGAAAAAAGGTTAAAACCGGTATGGGGCTCGGGGGAGTTACAGGGCACCTGTCTGCACTACACACAATAAAAGGATGGTTTAGTGGCAGCGATGTTGCAGGGCGGTGATGGATGGGAGTGATGGGTGTACTTACTGTTTGAGTCAGATGGATGCAGGGCGGTGAGGATCAGAATCATTAGAAGTTGGATGCGATTTATCTGCTTTGAAGCCATCGTTGCTCCTTCACTTCTACACTGAACTACTGCTGGAATGTCAGGGCCCTTTACAGCCTCCGTGACATCATCACCTATTATGATGTTATCTGTGTATTGTGACATCACAAAGGCAGCAGGTGCAAGGAGCAGGAGGCCGTATACTACTGGAATACTTATAATAATAATATATATATATATATATATATATAATAATTTATATAATAGGTATTCACTGTTATATTAAAGAATATACAGCCTGTGCGGGCCTATATCTACTGAATTAACCCTTGAAGGGTGAAGGCTGTATTATTCTTTTTTTTTACCCTTTAGGGTTGAAGGATTTTAAGATGCTTACAATGGATTTTTCAGCCGGATCTTCCCCGTCTCCCATTTATTTTACCCACAAATTATATATTAGGTTTTTTAGGACATGCAGGGCTTCTGAAAGCGTCCTTATAACGATCATTTAGTAACAACCAATAAAATGAGAATCCTAAAATAAACACTCTTACATCATACATGGGGGGATTAGTGAGGTCATCCAGTGACTCGGATGTTAATGATAATGTTATCTATTTGGGTGAAATAAACGCAGATTCCCAATTAAATTCAAGACAGGATGCTGTCATTCAAATTAAAAAAGGGTTAAAACCAGTATGGGGCTCGGCGGGGGGGGGGGGACGGTGGTTTACAGGGCGATACTCCCGTCAGGCGCCTGTCTGCACTACACACAGTAAAAGGATGGTTTAGTAGCAGGGCGGTGATGGATGTGAGTGATGGGTGTACTTACTGTTTGAGTCAGATGGATGCAGGGCGGTGAGGATCAGAATCATTAGAAGTTGGATGCGATTTATCTGCTTTGAAGCCATCGTTTGTCCTTCACTTCTACACTGAACTACTGCTGGAATGTCAGGGCCCTTTACAGCCTCCGTGACATCATCACCTATTGTGATGTCATCTGTGTATTGTGACATCACAAAGACAGCAGGAGCAAGGAGCAGGAGGCTGTATACTACTGTATACTACTATAATAATAAAAGTAATAATAATAATATTAATAGTAATAATATATATAATAGGTTTTCGTTGTTATATTAGAGAATACACAGCGGGTCTATATCTGCATTGTTAACCCTTTAAGGGTGAAAGCTATTTTATCCTTTAGGGTTTTGAGCCGTTTGCGATGTATCGATCAGCTGGATGTTCCTCGTCTCCCATTTACTTTACCCAGAAATTATATATTGCTTTTTCAGGACATGCGGGGCTTCTGAACCCACCCATGTAAAAGGTCATTTAGTAAAGAAATCCCCCCCCCAAAAAAGCCCAATAAAAACATTTTATTTTTAATAACGATTTATAACGATTGAAAATGGTAAAACCCCGACACATATTTCAGGATTTACTCCAGTTTCCGAAACTCCTCCAAATACCGAGGATTCTGAATTTTTTTAGTATTAAAAGTTTTTAGAGATTTTTAAAATGTGATCATCTGGAGTTCTGGTCCTGGTGGAGGTTTTATTAACCTCTTCCGTGCCGTTCCCTCCTCTCTGAGTTTTACGCGCTCGCGGTCGACCAATCCTGTCATTATTTCTGTCGGACGATATCGCGGCACAAATATCTGGATTTGACGCAAATCGATCCTTGTCTGGAGCTGTCTTTCTTTTTTTTAATATTCCTGGCTTAATTCAAATATCAGGCTGGCCTCATTACCTCATTAAGTAGAATCTTAAATGATAGAAAGTAGAAATTGATTAAGAAGCATCCAGGCGCCTGACATTAGCCGACAGCATGTGCGACGGGTTTAAAATCATCCATATTTATCATAAAGCTGCTGATTCGCTGGTTTATTTGTAGATGAAAGCGCCTCATTGTATCCCCTGCGTGTTTATAAAACCATCATTAAATACCCCGCGCTGATCGGTGATGGTCCGACGGGTGGTGGGATCGAGTGGCGTCAGCAGTGTTGTAGTTATTTGCCCCCGACGCTGCGCGGCCGCTGATAATCCCAGCGCTTTAGGATTCAGGGGGCCGCGGATCCCCTTTTTAAGTAACTAATTACCTTTGGCCAGCGAGATCTCCTGATCTCTGCGGCGCCCGGGATAGCGACAGCCATCACTGATCTCTATTCACCAAACACTTTCCTTATGAAATGAAGGATAATTACCGTCTCCCAGCGCGACTCTGCGGTTATGACTGTCTTTACGTCAAAGCCGGCCACTTAATCAACGAGCCAGCGGGCCTTCTCCTCCAGCGACGTGCCACGGAAACGCAGCGCAAGGAAGTGCTAAATACTGAAAGAGCCTTCTGTATACTGTAAGAGCATCCGCAAAGCCCATCGCATGGCAGGGAGACCATTAACTTCCACTAAACCCAGCATCGGAAGCACTGTTTATTATTATTATCATTATTATTATTATTATTATCATTATTATTATCATTATTATTATTATTATTACCCCAACCAGAAACCAAGCTGCTCCAGTTTCCCAGCCACTGGGGATTTATTATGATTTATTATTATTATTATTATTATTAATCTGTCCCTAGCTAGAGACCAAGTTGCTCAGCCACTAGAGACTATTATTATTATTATTATTATTATTATTATTATTATTAATCCCCCACAGCTAAAAAACAAGTTGCTCAGCCACTGAGGATTTATATTATTATTATTAATCTCCCCCAGCTAGAGACCAAGTTGCTCAACTGGGGACTTATATTATTATTATTATTATTATTATTATTATTATTATTATTATTATTATTATTTATGCCCCCCATCTAGAAACAAAGTTGCTCAGCCACTGGGGATTTATATTATTATTGTTATTATTAATTTTATTAATTAAGCTAGGGACAAAGTTGCTCAGCCACTAGAGACTATTATTATTATTATTATTATTATTAATCCCCCACAGCTAAAAAAACAAGTTGCTCAGCCACTGGGGATTTATATTATTATTATTAATCTCCCCCAGCTAGAGACCAAGTTGCTCAACTGGGGACTTATATTATTATTACTATTATTATTATTATTATTATTAATTATCCTCCTTAGCTAGAGATCAAGTTGCTCAGCCACTAGAGACTATTATTATTATTATTATTATTATTATTATTATTATTATTTATGCCCCCCATCTAGAAACAAAGTTGCTCAGCCACTGGGGATTTATATTATTATTGTTATTATTAATTTTATTAATTAAGCTAGGGACAAAGTTGCTCAGCCACTAGAGACTATTATTATTATTATTATTATTATTATTAATAAACTCCCCCAAGCTAGGGACGGAGGCAGAATGGGGCTGAGGACCTCCTAATGTCACGATGGGGTCAGAAGAAGGGAAGACTGCACCGACTCTCACAGCCCCTAATCTGCAGAGTTAGTGTGGCAAGTATTTTTTGGAGTGTGTGTGGGGGGGTGATTGCATGCTAGGGCCCGTATAGGGGGCCTAAGGAAATGCTTTTTCAATATTTAAATAAGTTAGTTAGCTGAAGGGGTTTGTGTAATTAGAGGTATTTAAATGTCTTGTTGCTCCTTTAATTGATGACTTCATTATGTTCTTCCAACGTCACACGGATTCATAGAAGCCACCGGCAGATTCAGCTCATCTAAAGACTCCGACCTTAATCAGTCCTCGGTCTCGTCTTAATTCTTCTTGGCTTCTGTTTGTAAGCAAAGTGCGGGACGGGCTGTTGTGCTCTCAGGAAATCGTAGAACGCTATGAATTGCAGCGTCTGGAGTATTGACAGTGTTTTGTGATAATGCGCCGTTTGATGCATTTTGATGCATTCTCGTATGTTAATGCGACTTTGCTGGAAATGCAGTAAACATAGACCCCAAATACGTCGCCTCTGACGGCCGAATATTAACACGGCGCATGTTCAGCTTCTTCACTTTAACTAAAAATCTGTTTTTAAGCCGTACGTTTTCGAACACATTTATACCGTAAGTGACCCGCGAACGCCCGTGGAACCTGCTTCCCTGTGACAGTAACCGATTCCCTTTACGCTCTGAGCGTTTATCGATATGTTAATTGTCCGCTTCCTGGACAACCAACCAACCAACCCGCAAACGATCTCAGAAGCTGAATTTTCCACCCCATGTATTTTTCCCATTTCTGAATGACCACACTGAACACAAAATTATGGGGGGGGGAAAGGGGAAGTGGAATTTTCTTAACGCCTAACTTAACAACTAACTTAACAGCTGTTATAACAGCTTTTTTAACAACTAACTTAACAACTAACTTAACAACTAACTTAACATCTATCTTAATAGCTATTCCAATAGCTTTCTTAAGTTTCTAAGAACAGTCTCTGTCTGTAACAGTCTGATTGCAGTCTCTTATCGAGCTGATTGTTCTGTAGCAGCCATGAGAATCTTCTGCAAAGCTTTTTTGGTCCGCCGCCCGTTAGATGTCATGGTTATGAACATCTGTTTCAGTTTTTCAATGGTGTTTGGTGGCGCGGCCGTCTTTGCAGGACGTGCGGGCTCTGTCTCAGGCGCACGGTTCTCACGGTGCATTGGAATCGCACGCTGCGCCGGCCGCGTCCGCGGTTTCCGTTGCGCATTCTGCGTGCCAGGTGTTCTCTGCGCAGGCATTGTCCATGTCGCCCGTTGCGCAGGCCGCGTCCGCGGCTTACGCTTCCCGGGCATTGCCCATGTCGCCCGTTGCGCAGGCCGCGTCCGCGGCTTACGCTTCCCGGGCATTGTCCATGCCGCCTGTTGCGCAGGCTGTGTCTGCTGTGCGGGTCGCACAGTTGGTCTCCGGCGTGTGGGTCGCACAGTTGGTCTCCGGCGTGTGGGTCGCACAGTTGGTCTCCAGCGTGTGGGTCGCACAGTTGGTCTCCAGCGTGTGGGTCCCACGGTTGGTATCTGAGGTGCAGGTCGCGTGGTTCTTGCTGGCCGTGTTGGTTTTGGCCGCAGTGGAGCTTTGCTTCCACTCAAGCTTGGGGTCCCAGTGGCTTCGTTCAGCGCAGGAGATGGGGTTCCCATTGTCTTCAGGATCCACTCGCGGTAGTATTGAGTGTTGGAATACACTCCTGGCTTTTTGGATTTCCCGCATCCCTCACCCCAGCTTGTCACTCCGATGACGTTATACGTGGAGCTGTCCGGGTCCATGCACATAAATGGTCCTCCGCTGTCTCCCTACAGGAGTAAAGTATAGAGGAAGGTTAATGACGCTTTTCCTTGGTTTGTAACAAACTGCAGCCTCAGCTGCGCTTCCCCAGTAAAAGCTCTGCGGAGAAGTTTTGGCACAAAATACCATCTCCAGCAGACAGATTTGGTTTTATAAACCCCCTCAGAAATAGAGATTTGTTTTCTTACCTGGCAGCTATCGATACCACCCTCCTCGTAGCCGGCACAGAGATTGTAGTCGTGGACTTCTCCGTTATACCACGCGGAGCCGTTGCACCTCTCCAGAGGAATCTGGTTGACTTTGGCCTCTTGGAGGATATCTGCCGTTTGGATGGCTGTTGAGACATCAAAGATTAAACTCATGAATATCACTGGCTGCCGGACGCACAGACGCCAGCGATGGATAGGAGAAGAGTGACTTAAATAAACTATTCATGGAGTCCGTGTAAGAGTGGTGTGTGTGCGGCTGAGTGTGGCGGGCGTGACTGGGAGCAGTTAGTGGGGTGAGTTTTGGTGAGTTCAGTGTCTTTGGGTTTACATCTGTTTGGCTAGACGGGCGACGACCCCCTTCCGGAAAAACTATTCCCCGTTTATAACCCCAAGAGGAGAAATCTCCCCTGTAATGGACACTCACTTTTATCTTTGGTGACGCCCCAGCCGCTGATGTAGCAATGATCCATGGCGTGAATGTCCTTGGTGGCGCTCGGCAGGCAGGCCGGCTGCACGAAGTCGGTGAATCTCACGGTCTGGTTCAGCTTGATCAGCGCCACGTCGTTCCGCTCAGTCCGAGGATTGTAATGCTCGTGCTGAACGTACGAGTCGATGGATCTGATCTGGACGTCACTTCGCGATGGATCCGACAGTTGGAATCCTCCAAGTATGATTTGCCATTTGGAAACGAGCCTGGATGATGACAGACAGACAGACAGACGTTAGCGGGAATCCATACATTATCATTCTTATCATAAACACATTGAGCTCTATTAATCAAGAGGAATTCCGGGGCAAAGATGTGAAATCGATACAAACAGGAGATGTAACGTTAACCAGGCAGAGGATTACAATGTAACGCGTGATGGCTTTGTCAGGTTATAATAGTGAGGGTAAAGCGAATGGTAACATTTCTACCCCTCGCAATCCCATTATGCACAGCCACCATTCTTACCCCCCTCCCCCATCCTTACCTCTTCATGGTCTTGAAGCAGTGAGCCGCTGTTAGGACCCACTGCTCATCGATTAAAGTGCCTCCGCAGGAGTGGCGATGTCCGCCTCCGGAAGGCACTTGGATGCTGACCAGCCATGGCCAAGCACCAGGCTGCGCATCTACTCCTCCTACAATCCGCGAGCTGCCATATTCTGACATTAGCGGGCGTCTGCCGCAGCCTGAAAGAGAGTGACAAAAAGGGGCAAAAATCAACAAACCGCGTCGGACGAGATACTGTTATGTAAGACAACGACAATGTGTTTAATATATATATAAAGACAGAAGAAAAAGGGTTAAAACCGTTATAGGGCGCGGGGGAGTTACAGGGCACCTGTCTGCACTACACACAGTAAAAGGATGGTTTAGTGGCAGCGATGTAGCAGGGCGGTGATGGATGGGAGTGATGGGTGTACTTACTGTTTGAGTCAGATGGATGCAGGGCGGTGAGGATCAGAATCATTAGAAGTTGGATGCGATTTATCTGCTTTGAAGCCATCGTTGCTCCTTCACTTCTACACTGAACTACTGCCGGAATGTCAGGGCCCTTTACAGCCTCCGTGACATCATCACCTATTGTGATGTCACCTGTGTATTGTGACATCACAAAGACAGCAGGTGCAAGGAGCAGGAGGCTGTATACTACTGGAATACTAATACTAATAATAGTAATAATAATATATATATAATAATATTAATAATAATTTATATAATAGGTATTCACTGTTATATTAAAGAATATACAGCCTGTGTGGGCCTATATCTGCTGTATTAACCCTTGAAGGGTGAAGGCTGTATTATTATTCTTTTTTTTACCCTTTAGGGTTGAAGGGTTTTGAGCCGTTTGCGATGTATTTTTCAGCCGGATCTTCCCCGTCTCCCATTTATTTTACCCACAAATTATATATTAGGTTTTTTAGGACATGCAGGGCTTCTGAAACCGTCCTTATAACGATCATTTAGTAACAACCAATAAAATGAGAATCCTAAAATAAACACTCTTACATCATACATGGGGGGATTAGTGAGGTCATCCAGTGACTCGGATGTTAATGATAATGTTATCTATTTGGGTGAAATAAACGCAGATTCCCAATTAAATTCAAGACAGGATGCTGTTATTCAAATTAAAAAAGGGTTAAAACCAGTATGGGGCTCGGCGGGGGGGGGGGCGGTGGTTTACAGGGCGATACTCCCATCAGGCCCCTGTCTGCACTACACACAGTAAAAGGATGGTTTAGTAGCAGGGCGGTGATGGATGGGAGTGATGGGTGTACTTACTGTTTGAGTCAGATGGATGCAGGGCGGTGAGGATCAGAATCATTAGAAGTTGGATGCGATTTATCTGCTTTGAAGCCATCGTTGCTCCTTCACTTCTACACTGAACTACTGCCGGAATGTCAGGGCCCTTTACAGCCTCCGTGACATCATCACCTATTGTGATGTCATCTGTGTATTGTGACATCACAAAGACAGCAGGAGCAAGGAGCAGGAGGCTGTATACTACTGGAATACTAATACTAATAATAGTAATAATAATAATATTAATAGTAATAATATATATAATAGGTTTTCGTTGTTATATTAGAGAATACACAGCGGGTCTATATCTGCATTGTTAACCCTTTAAGGGTGAAAGCTATTTTATCCTTTAGGGTTTTGAGCCGTTTGCGATGTATCGATCAGCTGGATGTTCCTCGTCTCCCATTTATTTTACCCAGAAATTATATATTACTTTTTCAGGACATGCGGGGCTTCTGAACCCACCCATGTAAAAAGTCATTTAGTAAAGAAATCCCCCCCCAAAAAAAGCCCAATAAAAACATTTTATTTTTAATAACGATTTATAACGATAGAAAATGGTAAAACCCCGACACATATTTCAGGATTTACTCCAGTTTCCGAAACTCCTCCAAATACCGAGGATTCTGACTTTTTTTAAGGCAAAGTATTAAAAGTTTTTAGAGATTTTTAAAATGTGATCATCTGGCGTTCTGGTCCTGGTGGAGGTTTTATTAACCTCTTCCGTGCCGTTCCTTCCTCTCTGAGTTTTACGCGCTCGCGGTCGACCAATCCTGTCATTATTTCTGTCGGGCGATATCGCGGCACAAATATCTGGATTTGACGCAAATCGATCCTTGTCTGGAGCTGTCTTTCTTGTTTTTTTATATTCCTGGCTTAATTCAAATATCAGGCTGGCCTCATTACCTCATTAAGTAGAATCTTAAATGATAGAAAGTAGAAATTGATTAAGAAGCATCCAGGCGCCTGACATTAGCCGACAGCATGTGCGACGGGTTTAAAATCATCCATATTTATCATAAAGCTGCTGATTCGCTGGTTTATTTGTAGATGAAAGCGCCTCATTGTATCCCCTGCGTGTTTATAAAACTATCATTAAATACCCCGCGCTGATCGGTGATGGTCCGACGGGTGGTGGGATCGAGTGGCGTCAGCAGTGTTGTAGTTATTTGCCCCCGACCCGGCGCGGCCGCTGATAATCCCAGCGCTTTAGGATTCAGGGGGCCGCGGATCCCCCTTTTAAGTAACTAATTACCTTTGGCCAGCGAGATCTCCTGATCTCTGCGGCGCCCGGGATAGCGACAGCCATCACTGATCTCTATTCACCAAACACTTTCCTTATGAAATGAAGGATAATTACCGTCTCCCAGCACGACTCTGCGGTTATGACTGTCTTTACGTCAAAGCTGGCCACTTAATCAACAAGCCAGCAGGCCTTCTCCTCCAGCGACGTGCCACGGAAACGCAGCGCAAGGGAGTGCTAAATACTGAAAGAGCCTTCTGTATACAGTAAGAGCATCCGCAAAGCCCATCGCATGGCAGGGAGACCATTAACTTCCACTAAACCCAGCATCGGAAGCACTGTTTATTATTATTATCATTATTATTATTATTATTATTATTATTATTATTACCCCAACCAGAAACCAAGCTGCTCCAGTTTCCCAGCCACTGGGGATTTATTATGATTATTATTATTATTATTATTATTAATCCGTCCCTAGCTAGAGACCAAGTTGCTCAGCCACTAGAGACTATTATTATTATTATTATTATTATTATTATTAATCCCCCACAGCTAAAAAACAAGTTGCTCAGCCACTGAGGATTTATATTATTATTATTAATCTCCCCCAGCTAGAGACCAAGTTGCTCAACTGGGGACTTATATTATTATTATTATTATTATTATTTATGCCCCCCATCTAGAAACAAAGTTGCTCAGCCACTGGGGATTTATATTATTATTGTTATTATTAATTTTATTAATTAAGCTAGGGACAAAGTTGCTCAGCCACTAGAGACTATTATTATTATTATTATTATTATTAATCCCCCACAGCTAAATAAACAAGTTGCTCAGCCACTGGGGATTTATATTATTATTATTAATCTCCCCCAGCTAGAGACCAAGTTGCTCAACTGGGGACTTATATTATTATTACTATTATTATTATTATTATTATTATTAATTATCCTCCTTAGCTAGAGATCAAGTTGCTCAGCCACTAGAGACTATTATTATTATTATTATTATTATTAATCCCCCACAGCTAAAAAAACAAGTTGCTCAGCCACTGGGGATTTATATTATTATTATTAATCTCCCCCAGCTAGAGACCAAGTTGCTCAACTGGGGACTTATATTATTATTACTATTATTATTATTATTATTATTAATTATCCTCCTTAGCTAGAGATCAAGTTGCTCAGCCACTAGAGACTATTATTATTATTATTATTATTATTTATGCCCCCCATCTAGAAACAAAGTTGTTCAGCCGCTGGGGATTTATATTATTATTGTTATTATTAATTTTATTAATTAAGCTAGGGACAAAGTTGCTCAGCCACTAGAGACTATTATTATTATTATTATTATTATTATTAATAAACTCCCCCAAGCTAGGGACGGAGGCAGAATGGGGCTGAGGACCTCCTAATGTCACGATGGGGTCAGAAGAAGGGAAGACTGCACCGACTCTCACAGCCCCTAATCTGCAGAGGTAGTGTGGCAAGTATTTTTTTGGAGTTGGGGGGGGGGTGATTGCATGCAAGGGCCCGGATAGGGGGCCTAAGGAAATGCTTTTTCAATATTTAAATAAGTTAGTTAGCTGAAGGGGTTTGTGTAATTAGAGGTATTTAAATGTCTTGTTGCTCCTTTAATTGATGACTTCATTATGTTCTTCCAACGTCACACGGATTCATAGAAGCCACCGGCAGATTCAGCTCATCTAAAGACTCCGACCTTAATCAGTCCTCGGTCTCGTCTTAATTCTTCTTGGCTTCTGTTTGTAAGCAAAGTGCGGGACGGGCTGTTGTGCTCTCAGGAAATCGTAGAACGCTATGAATTGCAGCGTCTGGAGTATTGACAGTGTTTTGTGATAATGCGCCGTTTGATGCATTTTGATGCATTCTCGTATGTTAATCCGACTTTGCTGGAAATGCAGTAAACATAGACCCCAAATACGTCGCCTCTGACGGCCGAATATTAACACGGCGCATGTTCAGCTTCTTCACTTTAACTAAAAATCTGTTTTTAAGCCGCGCGTTTTCAGACACATTTATACCGCAAGTGACCCGCGAACGCCCGTGGAACCTGCTTCCCTGTGACAGTAACCGATTCCCTTTACGCTCTGAGCGTTTATCGATATGTTAATTGTCCGCTCCCTGGACAACCAAGCAACCAACCCGCAAACGATCTCAGAAGCTGAATTTTCCACCCCATGTATTTTTCCCATTTCTGAATGACCACACTGAACACAAAATTATGGGGGGGGAAAGGGGAAGTGGAATTTTCTTAACGCCTAACTTAACAACTAACTTAACAGCTGTTATAACAGCTTTTTTAACAACTAACTTAACAACTAACTTAACAACTAACTTAACATCTAACTTAATAGCTATTCCAATAGCTTTCTTAAGTTTCTAAGAACAGTCTCTGTCTGTAACAGTCTGATTGCAGTCTCTTATCGAGCTGATTGTTCTGTAGCAGCCATGAGAATCTTCTGCAAAGCTTTTTTGGTCCGCCGCCCGTTAGATGTCATGGTTGTGTACATCTGTTTCAGTTTTTCAATGGTGTTTGGTGGCGCGGCCGTCTTTGCAGGACGTGCGGGCTCTGTCTCAGGCGCACGGTTCTCACGATGCATTGGAATCGCATGCTGCGCCGGCCGCGTCCGCGGTTTCCGTTGCGCATTCTGCGTGCCAGGTGTTCTCTGCGCAGGCATTGTCCATGTCGCCCGTTGCGCAGGCCGCGTCCGCGGCTTACGCTTCCCGGGCATTGCCCATGTCGCCCGTTGCGCAGGCCGCGTCCGCGGCTTACGCTTCCCGGGCATTGTCAATGCCGCCTGTTGCGCAGGCCGCGTCCGCGGCTTACGCTTTCCGGGCATTGTCCATGCCGCCTGTTGCGCAGGCTGTGTCTGCTGTGCGGGTCGCACAGTTGGTCTCCGGCGTGTGGGTCGCACAGTTGGTCTCCGGCGTGTGGGTCGCACAGTTGGTCTCCAGCGTGTGGGTCGCACAGTTGGTCTCCAGCGTGTGGGTCCCACGGTTGGTATCTGAGGTGCAGGTCGCATGGTTCTTGCTGGCCGTGTTGGTTTTGGCCGCAGTGGAGCTTTGCTTCCACTCAAGCTTGGGGTCCCAGTGGCTTCGTTCAGCGCAGGAGATGGGGTTCCCATTGTCTTCAGGATCCACTCGCGGTAGTATTGAGTGTTGGAATACACTCCTGGCTTTTTGGATTTTCCGCAGCCCTCACCCCAGCTTGTCACTCCGATGACGTTATACGTGGAGCTGTCCGGGTCCATGCACATAAATGGCCCTCCGCTGTCTCCCTACAGGAGTAAAGTATAGAGGAAGGTTAATGACGCTTTTCCTTGGTTTGTAACAAACTGCAGCCTCAGCTGCGCTTCCCCAGTAAAAGCTCTGCGGTTTATTCACTAAAGAGCGAGTTGGCCGGGAAGTTTCTAAAAGCGGAGCCACAGCCACCCGATGTCTGGATATAATGACCGTTCTGTGACACGGTGGCCTGAATCCCAGAATAATCCCCAGAACATGACATGATGGCCCAGATTGTCTCTTTTTATCAATTTTTGCTATTACGTCCTCTAGCCCAAAAAATCCACAAATATTTGTATCCAATCGGTGTAAGCGCGCTCCGATATCCCAGGGTATGGTCATAACCCCCCCCCCGGATCTCTTTGTCGGAGCCATGTGACTGGGTTAACCCATCTTCATTCAGAGACATATGGTCTTCCTCGTCTTGGTGGCACAGTTTTTACTATTGTCCTAGCGGCGCATGTTCCCGGGGAGAAGATTTGGAACAAAATACCATCTCCAACAGACAGATTTGGTTTTATAAACCCCCTCAGAAATAGAGATTTGGTTTCTTACCTGGCAGCTATCGATACCACCCTCCTCGTAGCCGGCACAGAGATTGTAGTCGTGGACTTCTCCGTTATACCACGCGGAGCCGTTGCACCTCTCCAGAGGAATCTGGTTGACTTTGGCCTCTTGGAGGATATCTGCCGTTTGGATGGCTGTTGAGACATCAAAGATTAAACTCATGAATATCACCGGCTGCCGGACGCACAGACGCCAGCGATGGATAGGAGAAGAGTGACTTAAATAAACTATTCATGGAGTCCATGTAAGAGTGGTGTGTGTGCGGCTGAGTGTGGCGTGCGTGACTGGGAGCAGTTAGTGGGGTGAGTTTTGGTGAGTTCAGTGTCTTTGGGTTTACATCTGTTTGGCTAGACGCGCAGCGACCCCCTTCCGGAAAAACTATTCCCCGTTTATATCCCCAAGAGGAGAAATCTCCCCTGTAATGGACACTCACTTTTATCTTTGGTGACGCCCCAGCCGCTGATGTAGCAATGATCCATGGCGTGAATGTCCTTGGTGGCGCTCGGCAGGCAGGCCGGCTGCACGAAGTCGGTGAATCTCACGGTCTGGTTCAGCTTGATCAGCGCCACGTCGTTCCGCTCAGTCCGAGGATTGTAATGCTCGTGCTGAACGTACGAGTCAATAGATCTGATCTGGACGTCACTTCGCGATGGATCCGACAGTTGGAATCCTCCAAGTATGATTTGCCATTTGGAAATGAGCCTGGATGATGACAGACAGACAGACAGACGTTAGATAATGACAGACAGACAGACAGACGTTAGCGGGAATCCATACATTATCATTCTTTTCATAAACACATTGAGCTCTATTAATCAAGAGGAATTCCGGGGCAAAGATGTGAAATCGATACAAACAGGAGATGTAACGTTAACCAGGCAGAAGTTTACAATGTAACGCGTGATGGCTTTGTCAGGTTATAATAGTGAGGGTAAAGCGAATGGTAACATTTCTACCCCTCACAATCCCACTATGCACAGCCACCATTCTTACCCCCCTCCCCCATCCTTACCTCTTCATGGTCTTGAAGCAGTGAGCCGCTGTTAGGACCCACTGCTCATCGATTAAAGTGCCTCCGCAGGAGTGGCGATGTCCGCCTCCGGAAGGCACTTGGATGCTGACCAGCCATGGCCAAGCACCAGGCTGCGCATCAACTCCTCCAACAATCCGCGAGCTGCCATATTCTGACATGAGCGGGCGTCTGCCGCAGGCTGAAAGAGAGTGACAAAAAGGGGCAAAAATCAACAAACCGCGTCGGACGAGATACTGTTATGTAAGACAACGACAATGTGTTTAATATATATATAAAGACAGAAGAAAAAGGGTTAAAACCGGTATGGGGCTCGGGGGAGTTACAGGGCACCTGTCTGCACTACACACAATAAAAGGATGGTTTAGTGGCAGCGATGTAGCAGGGCGGTGATGGATGGGAGTGATGGGTGTACTTACTGTTTGAGTCAGATGGATGCAGGGCGGTGAGGATCAGAATCATTAGAAGTTGGATGCGATTTATCTGCTTTGAAGCCATCGTTGCTCCTTCACTTCTACACTGAACTACTGCCGGAATGTCAGGGCCCTTTACAGCCTCCGTGACATCATCACCTATTGTGATGTCATCTGTGTATTGTGACATCACAAAGACAGCAGGAGCAAGGAGCAGGAGGCTGTATACTACTGGAATACTTATAATAATAATAGTAATAATAATAATATTAATAGTAATAATATATATATCAGGTTTTCGTTGTTATATTAGAGAATACACAGCGGGTCTATATCTGCATTGTTAACCCTTTAAGGGTGAAAGCTATTTTATCCTTTAAGGGTTTTGAGCCGTTTGCGATGTATCGATCAGCTGGATGTTCCTCGTCTCCCATTTATTTTACCCAGAAATTATATATTACTTTTTCAGGACATGCGGGGCTTCTGAACCCACCCATGTAAAAGGTCATTTAGTAAAGAAATCCCCCCCCCCAAAAAGCCCAATAAAAATGACTAGAAACACATTTTATTTTTAATAACGATTTATAACGATTGAAAATGGTAAAACCCCGACACATATTTCAGGATTTACTCCAGTTTCCGAAACTCCTCCAAATACCGAGGATTCTGACTTTTTTTAAGGCAAAGTATTAAAAGTTTTTAGAGATTTTTAAAATGTGATCATCTGGAGTTCTGGTCCTGGTGGAGGTTTTATTAACCTCTTCCGTGCCGTTCCTTCCTCTCTGAGTTTTACGCGCTCGCGGTCGACCAATCCTGTCATTGTTTCTGTCGGACGATATCGCGGCACAAATATCTGGATTTGACGCAAATCGATCCTTGTCTGGAGCTGTCTTTCTTGTTTTTTTTATATTCCTGGCTTAATTCAAATATCAGGCTGGCCTCATTACCTCATTAAGTAGAATCTTAAATGATAGAAAGTAGAAATGGATTAAGAAGCATCCAGGCGCCTGACATTAGCCGACAGCATGTACGACGGGTTTAAAATCATCCATATTTATCATAAAGCTGCTGATTCGCTGGTTTATTTGTAGATGAAAGCACCTCACTGTATCCCCTGCGTGTTTATAAAACTATCATTAAATACCCCGCGCTGATCGGTGATGGTCCGACGGGTGGTGGGATCGAGTGGCGTCAGCAGTGTTGTAGTTATTTGCCCCCGACCCGGCGCGGCCGCTGATAATCCCATCGCTTTAGGATTCAGGGGGCCGCGTATCCCCGTTTTAAGTAACTAATTACCTTTGGCCAGCGAGATCTCCTGATCTCTGCGGCGCCCGGGATAGCGACAGCCATCACTGATCTCTATTCACCAAACACTTTCCTTATGAAATGAAGGATAATTACCGTCTCCCAGCGCGACTCTGCGGTTATGACTGTCTTTACGTCAAAGCCGGCCACTTAATCAACAAGCCAGCGGGCCTTCTCCTCCAGCGACGTGCCACGGAAACGCAGCGCAAGGAAGTGCTAAATACTGAAAGAGCCTTCTGTATACAGTAAGAGCATCCGCAAAGCCCATCGCATGGCGGGGAGACCATTAACTTCCACTAAACCCAGCATCGGAAGCACTGTTTATTATTATCATTATTATTATTATTATTATCATTATTATTATTATCATTAGTATTATCATTATTATTATTATTATTACCCCAACCAGAAACCAAGCTGCTCCAGTTTCCCAGCCACTGGGGATTTATTATGATTTATTATTATGATTTATTATTATTATTATTATTAATTATCCTCCTTAGCTAGAGACCAAGTTGCTCAGCCACTAGAGACTATTATTATTATTATTATTATTATTATTATTATTATTATTTATGCCCCTCATCTAGAAACAAAGTTGCTCAGCCACTGGGGATTTATATTATTATTGTTATTATTAATTTTATTAATTAAGCTAGGGACAAAGTTGCTCAGCCACTAGAGACTATTATTATTATTATTATTAATAATAATAATCTCCCCCAAGCTAGGGACGGAGGCAGAATGGGGCTGAGGACCTCCTAATGTCACGATGGGGTCAGAAGAAGGGAAGACTGCACCGACTCTCACAGCCCCTAATCTGCAGAGTTAGTGTGGCAAGTATTTTTTTGGAGTGTGTGTGTGGGGGGTGATTGCATGCAAGGGCCCGGATAGGGGGCCTAAGGAAATGCTTTTTCAATATTTAAAAAATGTTTCTTTTACAAAGTTAGCTGAAGGTGTTTGTGTAATTAGAGGTATTTAAATGTCTTGTTGCTCCTTTAATTGATGACTTCATTATGTTCTTCCAACGTCACACGGATTCATAGAAGCCACCGGCAGATTCAGCTCCTCTAAAGACTCCGACCTTAATCAGTCCTCGGTCTCGTCTTAATTCTTCTTGGCTTCTGTTTGTAAGCAAAGTGCGGGACGGGCTGTTGTGCTCTCAGGAAATCGTAGAACGCTATGAATTGCAGCGTCTGGAGTATTGACAGTGTTTTGTGATAATGCGCCGTTTGATGCATTTTGATGCATTCTCGTATGTTAATCCGACTTTGCTGGAAATGCGGTAAACGTAGACCCCAAATACGTCGCCTCTGACGGCCGCATATTAACACGGCGCATGTTCAGCTTCTTCACTTTAACTAAAAATCTGTTTTTAAGCCGCGCGTTTTCAGACACATTTATACCGCAAGTGACCCGCGAACGCCCGTGGAACCTGCTTCCCTGTGACAGTAACCGATTCCCTTTACGCTCTGAGCGTTTATCGATATGTTAATTGTCCGCTCCCTGGACAACCAAGCAACCAACCAACCCGCAAACGATCTCAGAAGTTGAATTTTCCACCCCATGTATTTTTCCCATTTCTGAATGACCACACTGAACACAAAATTATGGGGGGGGAAAGGGGAAGTGGAATTTTCTTAACGCCTAACTTAACAACTAACTTAACAGCTGTTATAACAGCTTTTTTAACAACTAACTTAACAACTAACTTAACATCTATCTTAATAGCTATTCCAATAGCTTTCTTAAGTTTCTAAGAACAGTCTCTGTCTGTAACAGTCTGATTGCAGTCTCTTATCGAGCTGATTGTTCTGTAGCAGCCATGAGAATCTTCTGCAAAGCTTTTTTGGTCCGCCGCCCGTTAGATGTCATGGTTATGAACATCTGTTTCAGTTTTTCAATGGTGTTTGGTGGCGCGGCCGTCTTTGCAGGACGTGCGGGCTCTGTCTCAGGCGCACGGTTCTCACGATGCATTGGAATCGCACGCTGCGCCGGCCGCGTCCGCGGTTTCCGTTGCGCATTCTGCGTGCCAGGTGTTCTCTGCGCAGGCATTGTCCATGTCGCCCGTTGCGCAGGCCGCGTCCGCGGCTTACGCTTCCCGGGCATTGCCCATGTCGCCCGTTGCGCAGGCCGCGTCCGCGGCTTACGCTTCCCGGGCATTGTCCATGCCGCCTGTTGCGCAGGCTGTGTCTGCCGTGCGGGTCGCACAGTTGGTCTCCAGCGTGTGGGTCGCACAGTTGGTCTCCGGCGTGTGGGTCGCACAGTTGGTCTCCGGCGTGTGGGTCGCACAGTTGGTCTCCAGCGTGTGGGTCCCACGGTTGGTATCTGAGGTGCAGGTCGCATGGTTCTTGCTGGCCGTGTTGGTTTTGGCCGCAGTGGAGCTTTGCTTCCACTCAAGCTTGGGGTCCCAGTGGCTTCCTTCAGCGCAGGAGATGGGGTTCCCATTGTTTTCAGGATCCACTCGCGGTAGTACTGAGTGTTGGAATACACTCCTGGCTTTTTGGATTTTCCGCAGCCCTCACCCCAGCTTGTCACTCCGATGACGTTATACGTGGAGCTGTCCGGGTCCATGCACATAAATGGTCCTCCGCTGTCTCCCTACAGGAGTAAAGTATAGAGGAAGGTTAATGACGCTTTTCCTTGGTTTGTAACAAACTGCAGCCTCAGCTGCGCTTCCCCAGTAAAAGCTCTGCGGAGAAGTTTTGGCACAAAATACCATCTCCAGCAGACAGATTTGGTTTTATAAACCCCCTCAGAAATAGAGATTTGGTTTCTTACCTGGCAGCTATCGATACCACCCTCCTCGTAGCCGGCACAGAGATTGTAGTCGTGGACTTCTCCGTTATACCACGCGGAGCCGTTGCACCTCTCCAGAGGAATCTGGTTGACTTTGGCCTCTTGGAGGATATCTGCCGTTTGGATGGCTGTTGAGACATCAAAGATTAAACTCATGAATATCACCAGCTGCCGGACGCACAGACGCCAGCGATGGATAGGAGAAGAGTGACTTAAATAAACTATTCATGGAGTCCGTGTAAGAGTGGTGTGTGTGCAGCTGAGTGTGGTGAGTGTGACTGGGAGCAGTTAGTGGGGTGAGTTTTGGTGAGTTCAGTGTCTTTGGGTTTACATCTGTTTGGCTAGACGCGCAACGACCCCCTTCCGGAAAAACTATTCCCCGTTTATAACCCCAAGAGGAGAAATCTCCCCTGTAATGGACACTCACTTTTATCTTTGGTGACGCCCCAGCCGCTGATGTAGCAATGATCCATGGCGTGAATGTCCTTGGTGGCGCTCGGCAGGCAGGCCGGCTGCACGAAGTCGGTGAATCTCACGGTCTGGTTCAGCTTGATCAGCGCCACGTCGTTCCGCTCAGTCCGAGGATTGTAATGCTCGTGCTGAACGTACGAGTCAATAGATCTGATCTGGACGTCACTTCGCGATGGATCCGACAGTTGGAATCCTCCAAGTATGATTTCCCATTTGGAAACGAGCCTGGATGATGACAGACAGACAGACGTTAGCGGGAATCCATACATTATCATTCTTATCATAAACACATTGAGCTCTATTAATCAAGAGGAATTCCGAGGCAAAGATGTGAAATCGATACAAACAGGAGATGTAACGTTAACCAGGCAGAAGTTTACAATGTAACGCGTGATGGCTTTGTCAGGTTATAATAGTGAGGGTAAAGCGAATGGTAACATTTCTACCCCTCACAATCCCATTATGCACAGCCACCATTCTTACCCCCCTCCCCCATCCTTACCTCTTCATGGTCTTGAAGCAGTGAGCCGCTGTTAGGACCCACTGCTCATCGATTAAAGTCCCTCCGCAGGAGTGGCGATGTCCGCCTCCGGAAGGCACTTGGATGCTGACCAGCCATGGCCAAGCACCAGGCTGCGCATCAACTCCTCCAACAATCCGCGAGCTGCCATATTCTGACATTAGCGGGCGTCTGCCGCAGCCTGAAAGAGAGTGACAAAAAGGGGCAAAAATCAACCAACCGCGTCGGACGAGATACTGTTATGTAAGGCAACGACAATGTGTTTAATATATATATAAAGACAGAAGAAAAAGGGTTAAAACCGGTATGGGGCTCGGGGGAGTTACAGGGCACCTGTCTGCACTACACACAATAGAAGGATGGTTTAGTGGCAGCGATGTAGCAGGTCGGTGATGGATGGGAGTGATGGGTGTACTTACTGTTTGAGTCAGATGGATGCAGGGCGGTGAGGATCAGAATCATTAGAAGTTGGATGCGATTTATCTGCTTTGAAGCCATCGTTGCTCCTTCACTTCTACACTGAACTACTGCTGGAATGTCAGGGCCCTTTACAGCCTCCGTGACATCATCACCTATTGTGATGTCACCTGTGTATTGTGACATCACAAAGGCAGCAGGTGGAAGGAGCAGGAGGCTGTATACTACTGGAATACTTATACTAATAATAGTAATAATATATATATAATAATATTAATAATAATATATAATAGGTATTCGCTGTTATATTAAAGAATATACAGCCTGTGCGGGCCTATATCTGCTGAATTAACCCTTGAAGGGTGAGGCTGTATTATTATTTTTTATTTTTACCCTTTAGGGTTGAAGGGTTTTGATCCGCTTGCAATGGATTTTTCAGCCGGATCTTCCCCGTCTCCCATTTATTTTTCCCACAAATTATATATTAGGTTTTTTAGGACATGCAGGGCTTCTGAAACCGTCCTTATAACGATCATTTAGTAACAAGCAATAAAATGAGAATCCTAAAATAAACACTCTTACATCATACATGGGGGGATTAGTGAGGTCATTAGGTGACTCGGATGTTAATGATAATGTTATCTATTTGGGTGAAATAAACGCAGATTCCCAATTAAATTCAAGACAGGATGCTGTCATTCAAATTAAAAAAGGGTTAAAACCGGTATGGGGCTCGGGGGAGTTACAGGGCACCTGTCTGCACTACACACTATAGAAGGATGGTTTAGTGGCAGCGATGTTGCAGGGCGGTGATGGATGGGAGTGATGGGTGTACTTACTGTTTGAGTCAGATGGATGCAGGGCGGTGAGGATCAGAATCATTAGAAGTTGGATGCGATTTATCTGCTTTGAAGCCATCGTTGCTCCTTCACTTCTACACTGAACTACTGCCGGAATGTCAGGGCCCTTTACAGCCTCCGTGACATCATCACCTATTGTGATGTCACCTGTGTATTGTGACATCACAAAGGCAGCAGGTGGAAGGAGCAGGAGGCTGTATACTACTGGAATACTTATAATAATAATAGTAATAATAATAATATTAATAGTAATAATATATATAATAGGTTTTCGTTGTTATTTTAGAGAATACACAGCGGGTCTATATCTGCATTGTTAACCCTTTAAGGGTGAAAGCTATTTTATCCTTTAAGGGTTTTGAGCCGTTTGCGATGTATCGATCAGCTGGATGTTCCTCGTCTCCGATTTATTTTACCCACAAATTATATATTGCTTTTTCAGGACATGCGGGGCTTCTGAACCCACCCATGTAAAAGGTCATTTAGTAAAGAAATCCCCCCCAAAAAAAGCCCAATAAAAACATTTTATTTTTAATAACGATTTATAAAGATTGAAAATGGTAAAACCCCGACACATATTTCAGGATTTACTCCAGTTTCCGAAACTCCTCCAAATACCGAGGATTCTGACTTTTTTTAAGGCAAAGTATTAAAAGTTTTTAGAGATTTTTAAAATGTGATCATCTGGAGTTCTGGTCCTGGTGGAGGTTTTATTAACCTCTTCCGTGCCGTTCCTTCCTCTCTGAGTTTTACGCGCTCGCGGTCGACCAATCCTGTCATTATTTCTGTCGGGCGATATCGCGGCACAAATATCTGGATTTGACGCAAATCGATCCTTGTCTGGAGCCGTCTTTCTTGTTTTTTTATATTCCTGGCTTAATTCAAATATCAGGCTGGCCTCATTACCTCATTAAGTAGAATCTTAAATGATAGAAAGTAGAAATGGATTAAGAAGCATCCAGGCGCCTGACATTAGCCGACAGCATGTGCGACGGGTTTAAAATCATCCATATTTATCATAAAGCTGCTGATTCGCTGGTTTAGTTGTAGATGAAAGCGCCTCACTGTATCCCCTGCGTGTTTATAAAACCATCATTAAATACCCCGCGCTGATCGGTGTTGGTCCGACGGGTGGTGGGATCGTAGCAGTGTTGTAGTTATTTGCCCCCGACCCGGCGCGGCCGCTGATAATCCCAGCGCTTTAGGATTCAGGGGGCCGCGTATCCCCGTTTTAAGTAACTAATTACCTTTGGCCAGCGAGATCTCCTGATCTCTGCGGCGCCCGGGATAGCGACAGCCATCACTGATCTCTATTCACCAAACACTTTCCTTATGAAATGAAGGATAATTACCGTCTCCCAGCGCGACTCTGCGGTTATGACTGTCTTTACGTCAAAGCTGGCCACTTAATCAACAAGCCAGCGGGCCTTCTCCTCCAGCGACGTGCCACGGAAACGCAGCGCAAGGGAGTGCTAAATACTGAAAGAGCCTTCTGTATACAGTAAGAGCATCCGCAAAGCCCATCGCATGGCGGGGAGACCATTAACTTCCACTAAACCCAGCATCGGAAGCACTGTTTATTATTATTATCATTATTATTATTATTATTATTTTCATTATTATTATTATTATCATTATTATTATCATTATTATTATTATTATTATTATTACCCCAACCAGAAACCAAGCTGCTCCAGTTTCCCAGCCACTGAGGATTTATTATGATTTATTATTATTATTATTATTATTAATCCGTCCCTAGCTAGAGACCAAGTTGCTCAACTGGGGACTTATATTATTATTACTATTATTATTATTATTATTATTAATTATCCTCCTTAGCTTAGCTAGTTGCTCAGCCACTAGAGACTATTATTATTATTATTATTATTATTATTATTATTATTATTTATGCCCCCCATCTAGAAACAAAGTTGTTCAGCCACTGGGGATTTATATTATTATTGTTATTATTATTTTTATTAATTAAGCTAGGGACAAAGTTGCTCAGCCTCTAGAGACTATTATTATTAATATTATTATTAATTAATAATAATCTCCCCCCAGCTAGGGACTGTGGCAGAATGGGGCTGATCTGCCGGGAGGTTCTAGGTTTTCTAGGTTTTATGTGTTTTTTTTGGTAATTTGTGGATTTCACACTTCCAGTAAGAACATTCTTTTGGATGATGTGATGTTTGATTGAAGCCACCTGAGCCAAGAGTGCACCACGTGCCACGTGACCCGGACCACCGGAAAGAAACTGGAAAGGCTCACAAGTGGTTAAATTGTGAAAATAGAGCTGTCCAGAGAGCTGTAAATCCCGATTAGCCAGGAGAGGATTTAATGATTCCCAACAGAAAGAGCCGATGCTTTCTCTCCATCCTTCTTGTTCTTCCAGATTGATGGAATTCATTTGTGAGACGTCTGGCAGTTTCCAGACTTGTGGCTCGTTGAGTACGGAGCTGAAGGGAACATCACTCCCAGGGGCCGCAGACACCGGCCAGACGTTCGCTTTTGCTGCTTTATTCGGGGGATGCCTGGCAAGCCATAAAATGCAATGATGACAATTACTTCCACCTGTCATTGTGTCAAATTCGCTAAAACGTCTTCTGACTCGCGGACGCCGACCATTCCACATAAAAACTCAGAACCTGCCGGCGGATCGGCCCCCGACGGCCCGTCTAGCTGCCTTTTCAACTGCTGTAAAGATTAGATTCAGGAGCCATATGTCCGTCCCATGCATGTTTAAATTCCCTTAAAGTATTACCTTCTACCACTTCTGCTGGGAGGCTGTTCCACGTATCTACCACCCTCTCAGTAAAGTAAAACTTCCTTCCATCCCATCTCAGCCTCTGCACCTCTAGTGTTAGATTCTGGTCTCTTGTTGTACCTTTTCTCCTCCTTTGAAGTAAACTTCCCCCCTGCCCTTTGTTAAAGAGGCCAATAATTAGGAATCCAAAGGGTTAAAGTGATTTTTATTAATCTTCCAGGCAATTACGCTTTACTGTCTCATCCGGATCAATCATTTTAACTCGTTACAATCGTTAAGGTTGCCGTCGGTAACACGAGAACCTGTTTAACAGAAATCAGCAGAGCAGAAGGCAGATATTTAGCATATCAATTACCTTAAATATCTCAGCGGGACGCGGAAATAACGCTGTCTCGGCCAATAAATCGAACCCGTTAGTGTTTTACCAAAAAAAGTACATTTCCATCTGTTTTATTATTCTTGCACATTCACATATTTCCATACAAACGAGCCTCTCCGTCCATAGGGGTTTGAGCCGAGCGAGCAGATTTTAGGAGAGATCCCGTCAAGAAGGTGAGAAGACACAAACCCCACGGAACGTGTGAACCCCGGAAAAAATCTAATATAGGGTAATTTGAGGGTTTCTGGGAGAAATTGAAAGCCCTACCAAGAAATACGAAGTTGATATAAGGTAACATAAAGCAGCAGAAGAATTTATGGCAGGATGCTGGCGGGCTCGTTGCCCTCTCACCCTCGGTTCCTGGATGAACATTGTAACTGTGAACACCGGTGGACCAAGTTGCTTCTCCGTTGCCCCCACCCCCCAACGATTATTTCATCTTAAGGGGCTGGTGAAGGTGAAGATCCTCCACAGAAGGGTTGAGTAGATAGGAGGTCGAAGTCTGGAATTCGCAGAGAGACATGTTGGGTGGGAGGCTGGAGACACAAACTGCCCCAGAGGCTCGGTAGTTGCCCATAAAACCCAGGAAACTACCCCTGCTAAAGATCATCACCAGTCGGTGAAGGTAGAAGATGTGGCCCTCGCTAGTGTGGTGGTCTGGCCCAAGTTTCTGTGGAGCTCCATCCATGGTCCTTGATGAAGAAGACTCGCCTGCTAAAGTCAATCTTCAGTGTCTTCTTTCTTTCTAGAAATCAAAAAAATAATAATTTCAGAATCTGGACAGAACATCCACCCCGGGGGTCTCCGTTTCATTAATTTGTGGCCCTAACCACATCCGGGACAAAAATCCAGCGTTAATGGAAGATTTTCTGTGATGTGTTTCGCTTTCTGTCTATAAAGATTGTAATTAAAAGATTAATAAAACATATTAAATATATGAGTCGGAATCAATCTTTGCCACATTTTCCCAAAGCAGAAATTACTAAAAAGGTGCAAATCTCATTAACCTTGAAACTCCGATCGGGCGATACACGTCCGCGTAAAATCAGAGCCGCCGCTTTCTCGCAAACAACCATCTAACAAGCTTAGCGGAAAAAATAAGATGAAGAAAAGGCTTTGGTGAGAACTTTCTTCTCGCAGATAACAGGGAAGCTGACGCGAGGTCTAATCATCTCTCCGAATGCGTGATTCCAGCCGCATCGCGGGGTCGGCGTGAAGCCTCGAAGCAGCCAAGAACTCTGCGGCCGTCGGGAGAAAACCACCTGATTAAAACATATAGAAAAGAAACAGAACCGGTACAATGTATCGCAACCTCAAAGGTCTTTGATAAGTTCTAGAGGACCTCTGACCCTCCTGTGCTGCTCTTTCAATCTTCCAAGGGTTCCTGAGCAGGATGGGGCAATAACTCCAGAGGACCAGAGATGGCCGTGTAATGGTTCCACCTGGGGCTCTCCTCTTTTTGTGCTCGGTATTGGCATTTAGCTCCACGTGGCTTTATGCCCCATTTATGAGATAATAACTCAGCCTTGAAGGCTTTTGATAAGTTCTAGAGGACCTCTGACCCACCTGTGCTGCTCTTTAAACCAGGGGTTCTCAAACTGCGGCCCTCCAGCTGCTGCAGGACTACATCTCCCATAATGCTCCTTCAGCTAAGGGGCTGGCTGAGGAGTATGGGAGATGTAGTCCTGCAGCAGCTGGAGGGCCGCAGTTTGAGAACCCCTGCTTTAAACCTTCCAGGGGATCCTGAGCAGGATGGGGCAATAACTCCAGAGGACCATTTATGAGATACGGACCGTCGGTCCCATCTTATTACCCTGTTTTTGCAGTAAAAGCTCGTTTCTTGGTCTTGGTCTTACCCCTGCCCGATACGCGCTCCACGCCGAGGATCTTCCGAGGCTGGGAAGTATTTCTCAGGGTCGCAGGTGAGCGCCGGTTCTGAGAGCTTCGCGCTCTTCTAATGATTTATTTATCGGCAAACTTTCCGAGCCTCATTAGAGGAATCGCTCAGAACCCGCAAAGGATTTTCAGAAGGTCGCCGCCTGGTTCAAATCCCTGGATTCTTGTAGCATTACTTTCAGCCGGCTTCTAATTAAACTTAATTGCCCCCAAGCAGGGCATGAGCCCCGGTCAAAGACTCCAAATCCGTGTGATTTTGTTCCTGAACAAATTGGTTAAGCGAGGACCTTCTGAGCCAGCCCTCGGAAACTGTCATCTGGCCAAAGGTTTAGGACTTCATCAATTCATGTCTAGTCAAACAAAATGTTGGTTTAATTTGGGGACAAATAGGAAAATTAATCGATATCGCGCTTCTAGGTATGGAGCGTCTGTGTGTTTTTATAAGAAGGCCGACTTTGCCAACAGAGCTGCCCCGATCAGAGGGGTAGATCTTCTCTAGCACCGTAGGCTTTGGGGTTCTCCACAGTAACGACCCCTTGCGTTTCAAGGCTGGAATACGGGAATACCAACAATCTGCTGGAAATGGTTTCCATTCCCTTTGATTCACTGTGAGCTGTTGGCATTGCCTATGGGTCCCCAGGTCAGCCACGCTTAGCTTTGGTGGGTTTCTGTCTCCCATTTACTGTAATTTAAAAGCTTCTGGAACCCAATCTGATGAAACTTCCGCTGGTTTCTGCTTCAATGTCTCCTTTTGAAGCTGTCAGGCGGCAGACGCTTGCGCCATCCTACGAGGACCACGTATGGTTTGCACCCCCTGCTCTCGCTCACGATGGCCGAACGCGAACCCGGAGAGACGGCCACAGACAGCGCGGTCACTTCAACCAAGAGTTCCCAAATAGAAACCCAACGGGAACCAAAACCTTATCATATTATATATATATATATATCGCTTTACAGCGGGAGACACCCATTCATTGCCAAGCACATACGTTATGGGTAAATTCCTCTTGATTTTGGACTCTTTTGATGACAAGGAGCACGAAGCCCCTCGGATATTGAAATCACGTGACTCTGGCATCCCCAAATCATGGAGAATAATTGGCAGCCCCCCAGGATCGGCCGACGTCACTCGCACATCATTAGCACCTGTCTGCGAGGGTCGCTGGCACACTCTGGGGCAATTTAACGTCATTTTATATTTAACAATATGCTTAATGCGCGTCATTTCCCCAAATAAGCAAGTTATAATTAGTCTTTTAATTAAATCAAATTACTGCTGCAAATACAAATGATTTCTTTTCCCTTCTGTGCCTCTAACGCCTCGTTACCAGCCAAACTTTGACACAGCCGGACACTGGTTTCATTTAGAATAATGTAAAAAAGTCAGATGAATTAACGAGTTATTTATCATTTATATTTTGTATATATATATATAAATTGCTAGTAAAATATTGTTCTGTATGATATAATTATAAATATTATTTATTTGTTATATAGTGCCAAAATATTCCGCAGCGCTGTATGTAACATTGTATCCCTTTATCTATTACATAGCCTGAAGCGTATATATATATATATGTGTATATATATGTGTATATATGTGTATATATATGTGTATATATGTGTATATATATGTGTGTGTATATATGTGTATATATGTGTATATATGTGTATATATGTGTATATATGTGTGTATATATGTGTATATATGTGTGTATATATGTGTATATATGTGTGTATATATGTGTATATATGTGTATATATGTGTGTATATATGTGTATATATGTGTATATATATATATGTGTGTGTGTGTGTGTATATGTGTGTATATATATGTGTATATATATGTGTATATATATATATATGTGTGTGTGTGTGTGTATATGTGTGTATATATATGTGTATATATGTGTGTGTATATATATATATGTGTATGTGTGTATATATATATATATATGTGTATATATGTGTATATATATTAATTTTCGGTCCCTTCTGATTTAATGATTGTATCCAGGGGAAAATTTCAATAAGATTTTGATGATTTTGTCAAACGATCCAATTACTTTTTCCTCCTTTTATCTGATTGCAAAATGATGAACTCCTTCTGTGTTTATCGGCCACGGAAATATACAATTAGCATTTCATTCTTTTTTGTCTTTTTTTTGCCCTTGCAGCGTTAAGGGGCACCTATACTCCACATTTAATGCAATCACCCCCCTTTCTTGATGTAGAGTGCTAGCTCTTTAGACCAGCTTTCCATCCTAGCCTTATTTTTAGGGTATTCTGCAGGTTGCGCATGTACAGAATGCTTTTTCAGAATGTGTCACATACCTCCCAAGTATCCTGCTGTAAGCAGCACAGTCCCTCTATTGGACCCCATTGAATTCCCATCTGGGACTCCAACTTTTGTCTGCGAGCCGTTCAGCATTTTCATAACCCAAACGCTATATAAATGACCCTTTTTTTAAGCTTTTAAATGCCCATTTCTGCCATGAGCCCAAATAAAATGTTTTTCTGGTGGTTTAAGGTTTAACGGAAAATCGAATGGTTCCTGCTGGCAGAGAGTCGCGCCGCTTCGGCAAATTAGAGGCAGGAAAAGGCAGAGGCCAGAAACCAGAAGCTAAATAAATTGTTTATTCCTTCAGCAAAAATTTCTAACAAAATCCCAACAGGAGGCGCGACGAGTAATCAATTCCTGCAAAAAAAAACAACCCCGGATACGCAGAACAGCGGACGCAGGGGGAGTAATGAGCGCAGGCGGTAAACACATCGCAGTCAGTGGGACTGCAGCACATCGGATCTGCGCATGCTCATACAGCCCCCTCAATGCAGAGAAGACTATATATATAGGTGGTCGGCAGCAACATGTACAGAATAGATGTGTCTGGGGGGGGGCGCTGATATGGCAACCCTAACCCAGCCTGGCAAGGGTTGCAGAGGAAAGACATCAATGCATTGCCTTGTAGTCCAACTCGAGATTACTGGGTGCTCCTCAGCATCAGAGCTCACTATGCATGGAACGTCAGCGAGAGATGGTGGGACCCGAAAGAATGGCTAAAATGTCTACTCGACTCCGGGAGGGTCCCCATGCATTTTACTGTCTGTCCCCCCCATGCATCTTACTGTCCCCCATGCATCTTACTGTCCCCCATGCATCTTACTATCCCCCATGCATTTTACTGTCCCCCATGCATTTTACTGCCCCCATGCATTTTACTGCCCCCCATGCATCTTACTGTCCTCCATGCATCTTACTGACCCCCATGCATTTTACTGCCCCCCCCATGCAGTTTACTGCCCCCCCCCATGCAATTTTTTGGCTTCCCCAGCGCCCATATCCTTAATTTTATGGCTTAGCCCCCCGGTTACGATCGCGTATCCGAACTGCAGTAATTTCCCAGGCGAGGGATTAGAGTGCAGGCGGCAGGCAGTTATTAGATGCTCCGATAACTCTCTGTGTTTATCTAATAGAGCAGAAATAAGCTGCAGGTAACGGCCGAGGGGCTCTTCTGCTTCGTTATCGGCATCCAGATGCCGTCCTCGTGCCGGAGCAGCCTTACCCGCAATGAGTGGGGGAACCGGACTGCGAAGGTCCGATCGCTACTGACGGAACCTAAAGGTTTCATCATCTAAGGACGTGCCATAAATCCGCGGAAAAAGGGGGAAAAAACACAGAATGGGCATAAATGATGGAAATTAACCCTTCACTTGTCCTGCTTTCACCTGATTCTAGATGTATCAATCCCAGACATTTTGGAAATGCCATAAACAAAGTTTTAATAATAATAACAATAATAATAGTAATAAAAATAATAGTAGTAAAAATAATAATAAAACTAATATTCTGGATTAAAATACTGATTACCAGTTAACTCTTAAAGCACAGCAGATATAGACGTCTTTGTTCTCTTGCTGGTGACTGTAATACCCCAGGGGTAACTACTGCCCCCCTGGAGCGGAACATGTTCCAGAAAGCTCCGTCGCCGCGAGGAACGTTAAATAAATGTGCGCTCACCGCGTTAACGGGATCATTTTGCAGACGTCGCTCCGGGTGTTTATTGCGGGGAAATTATTTAATTTTAAATGACAGATCGCTTCGCTGTGAATGGAAAACTAACGGCAAATGCGGAAAAATACTTTTAGATACTTTGTAACGAATGCTCCGGAGCCGCAAAGACCACAGAACCATTAAACGGGGACCCCTGTGGATAATAAACGCTGGGAAGGGGGGCTTTAAATTAGCGATGCCCCAAAAGAGTCATTTCAATGGAAAGGATCCCTACCATATCATTCTTACCCTCAAATTCCAGATTCATTCTAGATAAAGCCTGGATAGTGTTCGTTAATATCATATCATTCTTACCCTCAAATTCCAGATTCATTCTAGATAAAGCCTGGATAGTGTCCGTTAATATCATATCATTCTTACGCTCAAATTCCAGATTCATTCTAGATAAAGCCTGGATAGTGTTCGTTAATATCATATCATTCTTACGCTCAAATTCCAGATTCATTCTAGATAAAGCCTGGATAGTATCCGTTAATATCATATCATTCTTACGCTCAAATTCCAGATTCATTCTAGATAAAGCCTGGATAGTGTTCGTTAATATCATATCATTCTTACCCTCAAATTCCAGATTCATTCTAGATAAAGCCTGGATAGTGTTCGTTAATATCATGTCATTCTCACCCTCAAATTCCAGATTCATTCTAGATAAAGCCTGGATAGTGTTCGTTAATATCATATCATTCTCACCCTCAAATTCCAGATTAATTCTAGATAAAGCCTGGATAGTGTCCGTTAATATCATATCATTCTTACGCTCAAATTCCAGATTCATTCTAGATAAAGCCTGGATAGTGTTCGTTAATATCATATCATTCTTACCCTCAAATTCCAGATTCATTCTAGATAAAGCCTGGATAGTGTTCGTTAATATCATATCATTCTTACGCTCAAATTCCAGATTCATTCTAGATAAAGCCTGGATAGTGTCCGTTAATATCATATCATTCTTACGCTCAAATTCCAGATTCATTCTGGATAAAGCCTGGATAGTGTTCGTTAATATCATATCATTCTTACCCTCAAATTCCAGATTCATTCTAGATAAAGCCTGGATAGTGTCCGTTAATATCATATCATTCTTACCCTCAAATTCCAGATTCATTCTAGATAAAGCCTGGATAGTGTTCGTTAATATCATATCATTCTCACCCTCAAATTCCAGATTCATTCTAGATAAAGCCTGGATAGTGTCCGTTAATATCATATCATTCTTACGCTCAAATTCCAGATTCATTCTAGATAAAGCCTGGATAGTGTTCGTTAATATCATATCATTCTTACCCTCAAATTCCAGATTCATTCTAGATAAAGCCTGGATAGTGTTCGTTAATATCATATCATTCTCACCCTCAAATTCCAGATTCATTCTAGATAAAGCCTGGATAGTGTTCGTTAATATCATATAATTCTTACCCTCAAATTCCAGATTCATTCTAGATAAAGCCTGGATAGTGTCCGTTAATATCATATCATTCTTACCCTCAAATTCCAGATTCATTCTAGATAAAGCCTGGATAGTGTTCGTTAATATCATATCATTCTCACCCTCAAATTCCAGATTCATTCTAGATAAAGCCTGGATAGTGTTCGTTAATATCATATCATTCTTACGCTTAAATTCCAGATTCATTCTAGATAAAGCCTGGATAGTGTTCGTTAATATCATATCATTCTTACGCTCAAATTCCAGATTCATTCTAGATAAAGCCTGGATAGTGTCCGTTAATATCATATCATTCTTACGCTCAAATTCCAGATTCATTCTAGATAAAGCCTGGATAGTGTTCGTTAATATCAGATCATTCTTACCCTCAAATTCCAGATTCATTCTAGATAAAGCCTGGATAGTGTTCGTTAATATCATATCATTCTTACGCTCAAATTCCAGATTCATTCTAGATAAAGCCTGGATAGTGTTCGTTAATATCAGATCATTCTTACCCTCAAATTCCAGATTCATTCTAGATAAAGCCTGGATAGTGTTCGTTAATGTCATGTCATTCTTACCCTTCATAAGTGATCTCAAGTTCTAGATTATTTCTAGATAACGCCCAGATAGTGTTAGTTATTATCATTATTTCGCCCCCAACAAGGGATGTGAAAATCTAGAGCATTTCTAGGTATAACTAGTAAAATTGTGTCATTCGTACCCGTAATGAGTGACCTTAAGTTCCAGAGTCTTTCTAGGTAAAGCGCGGATCGTTAAGCACTTATTTGGGCTGGAATAGTAGATAACAGGCAGTGAAATCTGCGGATCTCGGGAGTCTTTCCACTTATTTCACTCTTTAGTCGTTTCCTTGGCGACAAACAATTTTATCATTTTCTGCAGACGGCGTCAATTTATTTGCTTTGTCTATAAGCTCTCCTTTTCTTTATCATAAGGTGGGATCAATCTGCCCCCCCCCATTTCTCCACTTATTTAACCCAAGAAGAGCCGGAGTGGGGGGTTGGAGGGTATAGATTTCGATCGCCTCTCCGTACGGAATGTTCTAGGCTCAAAGTTTATTATTGATCGTCGCGTAAAAGTTGGAGAAGTTTCTGGAATTGTTGTTATTATTGATTTTGTTGTATTGAACGGAGAATTCATTATTCCTACATAACCTCAGACGGGGAGGAATTATCTTTACAGCTCTAAGCACTGAATAAGCCCAGGTGACGACGTTATAAGCAATAAATATGAGCTAGAATAGAAACCAGTCTTTTTATATACCAGGGGAGCAGTCATTTGAACTTCCTGTTTCCAGGATCTTCACAATTATTCCTCCCCATTTAGTTATTTCTCCCCTATTAATAATAAACAGTAAGAAAAGTCCAAAGTGGTCATGGAAGCTCACTGTCTAATGCAACCTAAAAACACATCACTCTTCTTCCAACTATGTAAGTAGATGAGCTTTTTATGGAAATTGCATTTTATTTGTGTGGTTTTTTTTCAATTTTACGTGTAAATGAAAGAGGTTTTACTTTACTGAGAGGGTGGTGGATAAGTGGAACAGCCTCCCAGCAGAAGTGGTAGAGGGTACCACAGTGAGGGTATTAAAGACGCATGGGATAGACATACGGCTCCTGAATCTAAGACGAGACCAACGACTGATTAAGGTTTGAGTCGTAACAGCAGGAGAAACGGGCGACTAGACGGGGGCCGGATGGGGCCGATTTGCCGGCAGACTTTTCTGTGATACTTTTACACCAATCAATTCCCTGAAATTTTCGGAACACATGCGGGCGAAAAGCTCTAAACACCTTTAGAAACGTTCCTGGCGCGTTACGGGATTATTTGTTCTAGAATTCCTGGAAACATTTAGAGAGACATCGTCTTATTAACCCGTTCCTTCTGTGATTAGAGAACCGCGATAAGGAAACGCGACGTCGCACCAAACAGCGGCTTCACCTCCGTCATCGGAACGATTCTTCTCTAAACAGAAGACGAGGCCTTTGAGAACCTTCAGACCCCAAAACCCGACTCCTGAGCTTCCTGGGAAAAGAATTCTAACGATTATTTATGAGTCTCCAATCAGTTTAAAATAAAGCGGACACTCGGTCCCACCCCACGAGCCGTGCAGCAGACAATGTGGCCCCATCCGGCCCCCATCTAGTCGGCCGTTTCTCCCGCTGTAAAGACTCAAACCTTAATCAGTCGTTGGTCTCGTCTTAGATTCAGGAGCCGGATGTCTATCCCATGCATGTTTAATCCCCTCGCTGTATTACCCTCTACCACCTCTGCTGGGAGGCTGTTCCACTTGTCTACCAAGATATACAAGTTCTTTTTGTTCATTATTCACGTTGCTCTCCTCGGCATTGATTCACTTTGCATCGCAGACACTTAAGATGAGGTTTCCAGGGCTCTATATGAAGACGCACATCTGTCACTCGCTCGCACAAACAGCCCCGATGGTCCCGAGTGAGCGGCGGAAAGAACATCCGATGCTCTTTATTTTCAATGTTTGTCCAGTCCCCCCCCCCGAGCTGAGACAGACGTCCCCAGACAGCCAGCGTTCACTGCTTAGCATAAAGAGCAAATCCGAGGCAAAGTGCGGAGTCCAGAGCACTTAGCGAGAACATTCCATTGGTTGTCATGGTAACTGCTCCACATTAACACACCGTATTTTTTAGCACCCGGAATATTATCCAAAATCCCCTTTCTTGTCCATTTAATAAACGTGGAGAGAAGGAAATAAAATAAAGGAATTTTGCTATCGGCTGGTAGTTTTTTTTCTCTCTCGCCCCGTTATTTCACCCCCGCAGAGCTGGGCGAAGGAGGTTTATTCGGCGATGAAATATTTATTTTCACATTCTGGAAAAATAGACTTTTTAACAGACAAACACAGGCTGCAAACGTTCATTTCACAGAAGGACCTTCCTTGTACAGCGCTGCGGAACACGTTGGTGCTATTTAAATCAGTAAATAATAATAAATAATAATAATAAAATAATAATATATAAAAAATATATATAATATAAATATAATATATAATATAAATATATATATATATATATATTTTTTATAATATAATAAAAAATAAATAATAAAAACTTCTGGAATTTATTGCATTCCCCCCAAGTGTTTCTCTTTTTTTTGGGGGGGCAATTTGTCCTTTTTTTAATCCAATAAAATAGGGGTTGGGTAAGAAAGGGACCTTTCATGGGATCGTTTGACCTTTAATTTAGAAAAGGGTTAAATGAGGGGTCTGCGGACCCCCCGGCTTTTTGACGCCGCGTCGTAATCCTTTTTGGATAAAAAGTTGTTGAGCGAGGCGAGCTTTAATATTCGCCATCTATCCTTGAGGTTCTGTGAGTGTCCCCATCTGTCATGGCCGACCTCCCCCTGGCTGATAGCCTCTCACGCCGCGATACGCCGCAATCAGAGGGACTCGGACCCCCGGATAATTTCCATTTCAATCAGCCGCTTTGGTCTTGAAGAACCAGCCCAGATGGGATCTCTCGGCTCGCCGGCGGTCCGTAATTAGGGAAGGCGGCGCGTACTTAGCGCTGCTTTTCAATGAGGTCCTTCGGGACGCGTCGAGTGTCTTGCGATGTAGAGGCTGCTCCGTAAACATACATCGCCCTTCCTCGTATAGGGGCTGCGAGAGACCCCCGCATACAGCGCTGATGGAAGCCGCTTCGATGACCCTTCTCATCAGGGACGAGTGGACCTCCGCGCATATAAGATTATAGATCGCTCGGCTAATCATCTAGAATGTGCGAACGGCCACGTGGAATGATTCGCTGAAATGAAGACGTAACCATTGAGAAAAGTACATGTACAACCGGTGAATATAAACGACACCTAAACTCACCCGCGGGGCGGGCTGGCCGTTCAGGGTCAGAGAGAGACCTAGGAGGTTTCACGGGTAGCAACATATAGTCTCACAATTAGAGTGTGGATTATAACGATGTTTGTAAATCTACAGTAAAGAGCATTAACAACTCAGTGATTTCTGTATCCCATTGAAACCCAGAGCCTGTCGGCAGATCGGCCCCATCTGGCCCCCGTCTAGTCCCCGTTTCTCCTGCTGTAAAGACTGAAACCTTAATCAGTCCTTGGTCTCTCCCATCCTCTCTCTCTCCTCTCCCCATCTCTCTCTTCTCTCCCATCCCCTCTCTCTCCCATCCCCTCTCTCTCTCTCTCCTCTCTCCCCGTCTCTCTTTTTTCTCCCATCCCCTCTCTTCTCTCCCATCCCCTCTCTCTCTCCCCGTCTCTTTTTTCTCCCATCCTCTCTCTCTCCTCTCACCATCTCTCTCTTCTCTCCCATCCCCTCTCTCTCCCATCCCCTCTCTCTCTCTCTCCTCTCTCCCCGTCTCTCTTTTTTCTCCCATCCCCTCTCTTCTCTCCCATCCCCTCTCTCTCTCCCCGTCTCTTTTTTCTCCCATCCTCTCTCTCTCCTCTCACCATCTCTCTCTTCTCTCCCATCCCCTCTCTCTCCCATCCCCTCTCTCTCTCTCTCCTCTCTCCCCGTCTCTCTTTTTTCTCCCATCCCCTCTCTTCTCTCCCATCCCCTCTCTCTCTCCCCGTCTCTTTTTTCTCCCATCCGCTCTCTCTTCTCTCCCCATCTCTTTTTTCTCCCATCCCCCTCTCTCTCTTCTCTCCCCATCTCTCTCGTCTTTCCTCCAGATATTGAGATCTCTCCATCTCTTTATGAAACATCTCAATGTAACCCGTATGAAATTGGCCCCTTATCTAAAACACTCGGAAGGTTAACGAGACTCCGTGTTTTATGATGAAATCACCAGGCGCGGGCTCTTTATTTCAGAACTTTTTTAATGGTTAGAAAAATAGCATCTCAACTTTTTGCGCATTACAAACCATGGTTAGTAGCGGAAAGGACCGGAACCCCCCCCCCAGGATCATCCGTATGACCCCAGCATTACGGTGCAGGGGACACTGGAATTATTACCCTCGCGGCTCGAAATCAACCCCTGGAAGTTCATGAGCTGTTCGTTTCTCCAAAGTAAAATATCACCTGTCTTATAATTAAATGCCAGAGGGACTTGGACAGCCGGTAGCCATGGAAACATGTGTGACATCATAGTGTTCAGAAAACATTAATTTGTACTAATTATTAAAGTTCAAAAAAGAACTAATTGAGATTCTGAAACTTTACAGATGGAATCTAAATGAGTTTTGAATAATCTTTTGAATGCTTCTGGGGCATCATCTATGTAACAGATTGTAAGCTCTTGAGACAAAGCTGTGAAATTGGTATTTATTACACAGAAGACCCTCAAGATTCCACCAAAATATATATATACATATATATATATATATATATATGTCCTTTTCTGTGATCTGCTCATATAATGCCCAATACATCCAGAACGCTTTCGAGGTCATTAAATGCCCCTAATACTTGTTTTTGTCATTAAACGAGTTATATAATAATTGTCAAGTTAAATACTTTCTCCACTTGTTGGTAGAGGGGGAGGACGTGCGCCCCTCAAACCGAGACCTGATATTCTGGGTAATTTAGTAGGGGGCATCATGACCAGCTTTCCAATGGAGAGGAGAGAGAACAATAAGGGCGTTTATTATTTTTTTAGGTGAATAATATTTTTTTTTAAACTGATAATTTCCATCTGGATAGGATGCCCCCTCTCACCTCTGGGAAAAGCTGCCTTTATAGGAGATGGAGACCAGAGACCACCAGCTATAGGGCTTCCCCGCACCGAAGGAAGATAAAGGGTTTGGGGGGGGCGATGTTTAACATTTTCTAAAGCTGAACGTCCTGTTCTGGCTTCTCCCGTAACTTCAACAGAACACAGAATTGCTCGAGCTGAGATTGCTTCTTGAAACTAAACGCTCCTGCATGTCGACGCTTGTATTTCTATTTTCTGAAGCTATATTTGAGACCTCTGCAGTATTAGAGCGACGTCCCAGCTGGAGCGAGAGTGTTCTGTTTAATGGATTCCACGGAAAAACTATATATTAGTCTGAGCAGGAGAGCGTGCATCGTACAGAGACATAAACATACCGGGGAAATCAGAAGATTTGCCCCTGAGCCTCAGTGTTTTTACCCCCGTCTCAGGGTCTCGGGGTGAATAGGCAGATTCTCAGGGTCTCGGGGTGAATGGGCAGATTCTCAGGGTCTCCGGGTGAATGGGCAGATTCTCAAGGTCTCGGGGTGAATGGGCAGATTCTCAGGGTCTCCGGGTGAATGGGCAGATTCTCAGGGTCTCCAGATGAATGGGCAGATTCTCAGGGTCTCTGGGTGAATGGGCAGATTCTCAGGGTCTCCGGGTGAATGGGCAGATTCTCAGGGTCTCCGGGTGAATGGGTAGATCCACAGGGTCTCCGGATGAATGGGTAGATTCTCAGGGTCTCCGGGTGAATGGGCAGATTCTCAGGGTCTCCGGGTGAATGGGCAGATTCTCAGGGTCTCCGGGTGAATGGGCAGATTCTCAGGGTCTCTGGGCAGATTCTCAGGGTCTCCGGGTGAGTGGGCAGATTCTCAGGGTTTCCGGGTGAATGGGCAGATTCTCAGGGTCTCCGGGTGAATGGGCAGATTCTCAGGTTTATTACCCCAGTTTTAGGGTCTTGGGGGGGAAAGGGGTAGATTCTCAGGGTCACACAACCCAGAGCTAACTCCTGATTTAATGCTTTTGTTGCTTTTCTGTATATTCCATTTTCTTATAGGAATTGACCCGCGGTGCGCACAGGGCGATATATATAATATTTAGGATAAGGCTTGGCTCCCTTTAGTTGTTCTTTGGGGACCTAAGTGCCATTTAAATCATTTTTTTATCTTTGAGAAATATTTGGATGTATTTATTTACTTTGTTATAACAAATGGATTCCCAAGGGTGGCTTTTAAATATTTTTTACTTGGGGGTTCTGTGACTTATGAGATTTAATAATAAGTAATTTAATAATATAATCATTTATTAATAAATAATAAATGGTTTTAATAGTCTTAATAGTTTTTAAATAGTTAATATATTTTATTAGGAGTTTGTTCACGAATACCACTTGGCTGTTGTGCTTAGAACGGTTCCCGGCGTGCACAAGGACTCGGCGGCCTTTGTTTTAGCCTGGGGGAGAGGGGATCCCATGAATCTTGTATCAGATCTCTATTTGTAATACGCTCCAAAGCTGTTTTACGGAAATTAATTATTAAAATGATTTTATATTCTAATGAATAATTAAACCATGTCCACAGATTTTTTATGCTATACTCATTAATGTGAAATCCCCATGGGTGACAAGTCCTGTTGAAAAAGAACATCATGTATCGAATCCTTTATAAAATGTATCAAACCTCTCTGCATACTTATACGTGGAAGCCTTTCTTTATACGTCTAGCGCATCGGTGGCAGAATACGGGCCACGTGGGGGTCCAAGGGGGGTCTTAAAAAAAAGGCCAATCCCACCGGAGCTCCAATCCGCACCCTCCTGTCCCCACCTTTAATTTCATTCTTTACACAAATCTTCCGGATCTTGATATTTGGGGCCCACTCTGGTGTTTTAATATTATTTTGTTGGTGTAAATCTGCCCAATTTGTAAAATCCTCAAATTTCAGCCGCTTCCCGCACAGCTTCCCGGTCGGCATTTATCGAACGACCCCGCAGAATGTGAATATCAAACCAACCCGCTGGAGTATGAGCACATGATGATGATGTCATCAAAGTCTCCAACTTAAACCACCAGCTGACAGACCATGAACACCTCAGACCCCAGAAACGAGGGTGGAAAGAGTCTACGCGCAAAGAGACTTAATGAGCAAAGCAGGTTCTACACCTGGAGTAACATTCGGCACATTATTCTCCTCCGCTCCGTCCCCTCCAGCACCGATGAACGAGGATTCACGCATTCTGCAAAAAACCCACCATTTTTTTCAATCTTTCCTGGCCAAGGATTTTCACCGGTCCACACTAGTTTCTGCCAGCCGGTTATTCATAATAGCTAATGCTCCCACGCCACCCGAGAAACCATTGTGTCTGGAGCTCCCCCCGATTTGTCTCGGGCAACCGTTGGCTGTCTCCGAGAGCTGCTTCTGCATGATTGCCAACGAGACTTTGTTGGAGGCCAGGAAGTCCTTCATGGAGATCATCTCTCCAGACATTCTCCTCCCGTCCGTTTCGCTCTCGTACACGCCGTCTGTCTCTATGGAGATGTTCCGTCTAGTTCGAACATTTCCCGGCATAACCACGTTCCTCCTGGACCTGAACAGTTTTCTTTGGCATCTCAGGCAACACCTGCATTCTAGTTTCCTAAGTATCCAGTTGACGCATTGCTTAATCACTATGGAGATAACATTAAATAATGAATACATACAGCAGACCCCCATGAGTATGAATATAAAATTACCCAATCGGTAAAGTCCCTGGCTCTCATATTTGGCTTTTTGGCTACTGACCATGTCCCCAAAACCTATAGTGCTGAAGGCAACAAAGCAGAAATAAAGTGAATCGAAGTAGTTCCATGCTTCGATGGGAGAGTACATGGCGGAAGCGCAGCAGGAGATGATGACGGAGGCCACACATAGAATCACCATCACATAATACACGGAAGGTTTCCACCCGGCGAGACTGTCCACCTCTGAGTTACCAGAACCCCGGCGCGTTTCGGGAGGTAGGCCTTCCTTCCTTCTTAGCTGCCTCTCGTGAAAGGACTTCATGATGTAAGCGATGACCGTGATCAAGCGTTCCAGAAAAAGGTTAAAAAACAATATGGTGGCCGCGCATCCAACGAGACCGTAGAAGATAAGGAAAATTTTCCCTGCTACTGTGGCGGGAGTCGTCATTCCAAACCCTGGAAGGTATAAAAAGGAAATTGGTTTAGGAGAAGACGGGCGAGACAATTGTCAGAACAAGAGACCATAATCAAAAAGTGCGTTTCATCTGATACAGAGGACGACAGACTCTACGGGTTTTCCAACAATGACATTTTCCACTTTTGTTAACAGACTGAATGGAAAACAGAAATGTCAAATGGGACAAAGGGCCAGCGCATTTCGCACAAATATAATTTGATTTTAGTATCTGCTATAACAATGTACAGATCAAAAAATATTTAGAACGCCCGCCAAGTGTACCAGCTGCGCCCAACGTCTACCTTTTTGGATTTGTTTGAAAGATTATAATTGGGGTTGTTCTAATTTAACAAAAAAAAAATCATGATCACATCAGACTTATCGCCAAACGCCATAAATAATGTTGAAATTATTGTTTGCATTAAATGGAAGTGAGACGAGGTGAGTGTTACGTTACTTAGTCTTGTAAGTTAAAAGACCCCATATACTGGACGAAGTACCCATCGCGATATATTGTTTGTAGACAACAACTGTTTTGGGTCTACTCGACTAAGTGGAGTCATCAGTACATGTAAGGGTTAACTCAACTGACCATTTTTGAATCCAGTCTAATGCGCTTGCATACATCCGCGAAACAGCTCACAGATTCACTCATCACGCAAGAGCACGTGACTTCACATTTTGTGAGTTAGAGGCGAGGGCATCTGAGTTCAATGTGAACTTGCATGTCCTCGTCTTAACTCACACAACACCTATGGAATTAAAAATAAACACAAATAAAATAAATTATTATGAATAAAATTATTGTGGGGCAGGGGGTAGCAAGGATTAGATGGGGAGATTGAAGTACTCATTGAACTCGCATGCCCTCGTCTGTAACTCTTGATCGTTACAACAATCCCTTGGGTTAATAACAATCCAAATAAAAATCAAAATTCCATTTAAACCAAAGATCTTTTTGACACTTTTTGGTTCACAAATTCATAGCTTCTCTAAAGCCAAAACGGCTCTGACATCAAAATACTGAAGGCGAAAACATAGAAAAGAAGCTGCAGCGCAGCACTGTACCCAGAACGCTAATTATACCGGGGCTGTGTGACCTCCTAAACACTCCAATGGCCTTGACTAGCCCGTGGGCCATGATGTGTACTTCATACGACTACTCTGTGCTCTTTATGCATGAAAGAGGGAGACAACTTCAACTATTGTAACCATATTAACTTAGAGACCTCCGTGTCCTGAAAGCTTCTGATTACTGGTCTCCCATTAAATATCGCGTAACGTTTCTGCTACCATCGATCCGAACCGTGATTGCCGCCCCTTCGTTACCCTGCACTGATAACGCACGCACTTTAACACATTATTCACCCGCCTCCTGTACATTTACTGAGATTCCTGCCTAAGCCCCAAGTGCCTTTACATAGGAGTATTAATGACCTGGCACCCGAGGGGTTAATCTGTGTCTCCTCACCTCCCAAAGACCACAGGTCCGTCACCCTCAAGGTGTCTGCAATTCCCCGTCTCCTTTACCGAGTCCTCTCCATATACAAAGCACCGAACCCACAGAAAATGAAGCGTGCTATTAACCCTTTCAATTCCCCAAGGGGGGCAACGTTATATACACAGCATGTTGGTAAATAATTAGTCAATTAGTCTGCATGTCCCTTTAATTAACGGCTTTTTATTTCATGATACCCAAGCGGGGTTAACGAGTTTTAGGGGGGGATTAGAAGGTTTCCGGAGCCGTGGGTTTAACAAGCTGCATTTCGTGCCGATTTATCGGAGGGGTATAAAGAAAACATAAAATGGTTTGTGGTTTTCGGGCAAATTAACACCTTATTAGCCAAACGAATATAAAGGTCTCCGAGGAGGGTCCATGTTGACTTTTTGGAAGGCTTACAGTGCTTTGCGCTCCCCTCCACAACCTTATTATCCCTGCGTCTATACGAAGAGCCGGAAGTCCTGTGCGTTTCACAAATATAATTAGACCTAACGAGGTTATTATAGATAATTAACCTTTACGGAACTTTTGAACCCCCGGCTATAATACAATAGAAAGTGCCCCTAACGACTGATATTTAATGATGATTTGGATCCTGGGAGGCATTTATTGAGAGAAAAGATTAGTTTGGATTAATAGCACATTGTGCGCTATGGATACCGTCCCTCGTATCGTACAACGTCCTTATATAAATATATATATCGCCGACACACAGAATAAAATCATAAAAATATTAACATTTTAAAATTAATTATTAATACAAATATAATGAAAGACGCCTTCGAAAAAGATCTGCCCCCAGTCAGGGCAGGGTACAGATAACTGCCCCGAAGCTGCTACAGACACCCACTTAAAAACTGTGGGTGGGGTAAAGGTGAATTGGGTGGAGCATAGCAAAATGGGTGTGGTGTGGGCAGATATGGGTGGGGCTATCATTTAACCACACCTACAACCCAGCTATCTAGGCAAATGCATAATTTCTTTTTGAGGGAGTGCTGTGTTTAACGGGATCCAGCGTATAATTACCCGGCCCCAACCAATAGCAATCAGCGTCATCCGAGCTTCATGATGTAAATTCTTTTAGAAAAAAGGGGAAGAGTCAGCCTCCGAATCACAAACAACATGGATATAAAACCTGACTGTTACTGACGGGGTCTCGGAGCATCCTGTTAATTAGAACGCCAATTAACGTCACTCTCTACGCGTATTATTAACGAAACCAGAACGAGACGGCGGAATTACCCATCAAAGGATTAAGAAGGTCTCGGGAGGTCTGTGGTTTACATTATTCTGCCTAATGAAAGTCTATGGAGGAACGGACTTCATTAGCATCGCCGTAAAGCATCAGCTCAGTGTGGTGATTGAGCCGGGAAAGTCGCCCAAAATATCACATGACCGACAGCAACGGCGGCTCCAGATCTGCAGATAAATGGGGTTTATTGGGACAAAAATGAGATAAGAGCAAGTGGGGGGTTGAAGTGTAGTGTGTGTGAGTTGTTGAATATAATGTGTTTATGTGGTGTCTGTGTGTGTAGTATGTTGCGAGTAGTGTATGTGGCTGGGAGTGATGTGTGTGGCTGAGTGTGTGTTTTTGCATGGCTGAGTGTGGTGTTTGTGTGTGTAGTGTACTGTGAGTGGTGTAGTGAGTGTGGCTGAGTGTGGTGTAGTGTGTGTAATGTACTGTGAGTGGTGTAGTGAGTGTGGCCGAGTGTGATATGTGTGGCTGAGTGTGGTGTTTGTGTGTGTAGTGTACTGTGAGTGGTGTAGTGAGTGTGGCTGAGTGTGGTGTAGTGTGTGTGTGGTTGAGATGTGATATGTTTGAGCGTGTGTCATCTCAATAAGAACAATGTATGTTGCTATTATGGCTCACCGTGCCGCCATATTCTGAGTTTCTATGACTCGGACGGCAGACGAGCCAAAGGGCCCTTTCAGTGCCGTTTAGCTGGAGGCCCCTAAAAATATTTTTGGATCTGCAGGTACCATCCTGCTTTATGAGCCGATCATTGATCTACGCCGGTTGTCATGCGCGATCACGGACGCTATGTCTTCTTTTTGCTCATAAAATGAATGAACTAGACGTGAAATCCCCTTTCCTTGTCTAATCAGCATCCCAATCCAGCTTCCCCCATGATTAAGAGGAGAATTATTACAGGATCTGCTGAGGAACGAGTAGAAGGTTTTTGGGGTCGTGATTAATGGAATCTCTGCCTGTTCCCCCAGGTGTCTCCTGCGTGCAGACATATGCCGCTCCGGAGCGTGTTCTGGAGTTCTGCGAGTGCAGATGTTCTGCTTGCGCAGGGATATTCCTGAAGGAAAACATGTCTCCAAACCCGGAGGGACTCGAGTCAAATAACAAACTCTCATTTCACTCCGACTCCATCTTTATAGTTAACATTCGTTCCTAATCGTTCCTAACACATAATGATTATCCTTCCGCTTACCTGCCCCCAACCTTACCCTGTCCGAGCACAAGTGGAGTCTGGCACCGGTACTATTAAACACAATGTATAGAATTCTGAGTTTTAGGCTTTGTTTTGTTACTTTTGGAACAATTGACTTGGCTCTTAATTGGATTTAACTGGGACAAAAAAAACATTGAAAAAAATGATTAATTGACCCTGAAATTTTGTTTCCAGTCGTAGAATCTAGACTACGATGGCTCAAAAATGCTACAATGTTAAGGTTTTTTTTTCTTTTATAAATTTTGCCACTTGGAGCGCTACAAAAGTATCTTTGGAACGAACCACATGAGACAATGTTATCGTACAACTTTCTACAATGTATCGATTTCACGTACAATATCGTTTCCACAAAGAATCCTGGCACGGAGCAACGACGTGTAGACATGAGCAAGATTTCTCTGAATCCTTTTTTGGCCCATTTGGTCCGGCCGGAAGTTAGGGGCATTTTTAATTCGGGAATGGAATTCATTGCCCGGTGCCCCAAAGTTGAACCCAGGGCAGAATGATGGCGCTTTGGGTGAAGGGTTGGGGAGAGGACGTCACCGGAAGCGCCACCATATTGGCGGAAGTTCCCGCTGGGTTATGGGATGAAAATAGCAGATAGAAGATAAAAGAAGTGTTCAGCAGAGAAGGCAGGGAAACATTTAGAGAGTGTGAGAGAGAGTGGACGAGAGGGAGTGAGAGTGTGGGTGAATGCGGGCCCACGTATTTCGGACTAAAAATTTGAGTTTTTTGCTTCGTTTTCGGCCGCTTTGAGGAAGTTCTGGCCTCGTTTTTGTGGTTTCGTACGAATTTACCAGAATTCTGCAGTTTGTATGAATCTGAATGCAGAAATCTAATGAAAAGTGAGAAAAAAAACAGAATTGGTGAAAACGCTTTTGTCCTCTGATACACTGAAGCAAAATGTTGGCAAATGTCCCCAAACATCCCCGAAATTAATTTTAAGTGAAGTAGTAAAAAAAAAGTTTTTACCAACTTACTTATAATGACTAATATTTATTTAGAATTCTATTAATACGGGCAGATTTATTGTTCTCTTACATATAAATATAAATGATCCTCAGCAGATCTGTCATTTTATTCTCTCCTCCGGTTTCATCGCATTAAAAACCGCACAGAATCAGAAACAAAAGTGTTTTCAGTTTCTATGGCAACAACCTATCAGTGGCTGCCTATGTGTCACATGATGATTTAGCATTCCCTGAAGAAATATAAATGACGGCAGAATTTAAAGTCATTAAAGGATTATTCCTGTGAACGGCGGCACTAAGTGGGTGAGAAAAGCTCTTCGAAGACGAACGGGAATAAGCCTGGGAGTGATTACGGGGGAAACGTATAGAATATTTACATCCAATTAAACTCCCAATGCAGGATTAAAACGGGGAACGAAGACAAGAAACGCGATGCATGTCAGAGAACGGGGGGGGGGACTGTTGGGAGAATTACGAGGAAGAATAATTTGTTCTGATCATCGAGAGAAGATTACGACGAGATGCGGTAATAGATGCGGTAATAGCTCCGCAATTTAGTGAGAGTCGAGCAATCAGGACTATTTCCCTTGATGGAGTACGAGGGATCGGTGCCCCCCCCCCCCGGCACTCACGGCGGAGAGAATGACATCTAATGCCATGAATATATGAATAAATATTCCGCGGCCCACCTGAGCCAGCCGAGTGTAACTCGGTGTTTTGCATCGCTCTCCGCCTTTATAAAGCGTTCTTTGTGAAAGCCTCGTTATTGAATTTTCAAAACACGGAGAAAAAAGAAAAGAAACGAGAGACTCCGTTTACACGCTAACGATTCGAGCCGCGGCAGAGAGGAATAACCCCTCCACGCGATCACAGCAATGAGGGTTATTCTGTAATTACCCCCCCTGCCCCGCGCACCACCCAAACAATGATCAGGATGTGATATTTTTATGCGCTGTTGTTATGGCGACCCTGGCGCTTTACTGAGGAGGATTGTAGTGTTTTAGTTGGGCTTCGGAGGACTTCCTGACGCGGATACCTTGGGGGGGTTCAGTCATTTGATGCTTTGGAGCTGTTTGAATTTTCTACGGTTATCAGTTTATGGTTCAATCCTCAGCAGATCGGCCCCATCCGGCCCCCGTCTAGTCCCCCGTTTCTCCTGCTGTAACGACTCAGACCTTAATCAGTCGTTGGTCTCGTCTTAGATTCAGGAGCCGTATGTCTATCCCATGCATGTTTAATCCCCTCGCTGTATTACCCTCTACCACCTCTGCTGGGAGGCTGCTCCACTTACCTACCACCCTCTCAAAGTAAGCAAAGCTTCTTTTCCCCAGTGGTACTCAACTCCAGCTCCCATGATCCTCAGCCAGCTGAAGGCTATGGCATTTGTAATTCGGGGCGAGGCAGTAGGCCAGATGTCGCCCAATTTCCATCATAACGTTAACGCTGCATGCTGTGTGCCGACAGACATGATAATGTGAGCGTCAGGCAGAGGCACTTGAGGGGTTAAGGGGATTAGCGGGGGTCCTTGAGTTTGTTTTTGGAGAGCAGGTGTCAGACGAGGCGCGCATGAGCTCATTGCACTCCTGAGTCACGGTCTCATCTCCTGCAGGTTTGACGCAGGATACTTCTCTCCGATACAATCAGCAAAATCACATCTTGGGGGAAAAAAGCTCAAACTGAAGAAAAGCAGAAAAAAATGATGTGGAGCCGGTGACCCCATACCTGAGGACAGAGATTTCTGTTTGATTTAAGACAATAAAGTCACACAAAAAAATAAAACAGGAGGGGGCGGCTCTGACCCCACGTCCATCAACAGACAAATCCAACTCCCAGCACTCTAACCCAGGGCCAAGGGGCCCATAAACCGTCTGAGTGTGCTATTGAGTGTAACGTACTTTTGCGACTGAGTGTGGTGTCTGTGGCTGAGAGTGAAGTGTGTGGCTGAGTTTAGAGTGTGTGGTTGAGTGTTGTGTGTATGTCTGAGAGTGGTGAGTGTGTTTTTACACGGTTGAGTGTGGCATTGGTGTGTGGAGTGTGCTGTGAGTGGTGTAGTGAGTGTGGTTGAGACGTGACTTATATGTTTGAGTGCGTGTCATCTCAATAAGAACAATGTGTGTTGATATCTTGGCTCAGAGTTGTATTTGTGCTTCAGTCACCATCAGCCTGGCTGAGGGTTATCAGTGAGCTTGTCTCTATGTGGCAGAGATGTCTTACTGAGAGGGCGGCAGATAAGTGGAACAGCCTCCCAGCAGAGGTGGTAGAGGGTAATACAGTGAGGGGATTAAACATGCATGGGACAGACATACAAGGTTTGAGTCTTTACAGCAGGAGAAATGGGGGACTAGACGGGGGCCGGATGGGGCCGATCTGCCGGCAGGTTCTGTGTTTCTTAATTAACTTGGTTTTAGGGAGTTAATTAGGGCAGGGAGATACTTTGAGGGTTAAAGTGAATAATTTCCAGACCTCTGAATCTAGAATGTTCTTCTGTCTCTGGGGGTCTCCCCCTCTTGCGCGTCGCTGTACGGTTTGGATTATTTCTGATAAGAAACGCAGGGAACGAAGCCCACCGGCCTCCTCCGATTATGAATTTGTAGTTCTGTCGGAAAGTAGTAAAAGGGAAGCAACCACTCATAACACCCGGTTACTATGGCGACAGCACCACTTTATAAACGTTACATAATTTAAGCGTTCGCAGAACGAGGAATCGGCCAATCATAAATCATGTAAGGACGGCGTCCGCGGCCGCTGATCTGAGGCTCGTTTTGTGATGAATCGGTCGCCGTTCAGGATCATCGCTAATTTATTCCTTTGATGGTTTTCTGATTCCCGTCGTGGAATTATTCTCTCCGCGCTCGCCTGTTACTGTAACAACACGGAGCTAATCCGCGCATGGCCGCATTAAAATATGAATCTTTTTTTTTTTATCAGCAAATTATTTTTTTTTATATATATATTTTTTTTTAATTTATTTTCAGTAAAATTGTAGAACTTTTTTTTTTTTTACGGTAAGAAATCAGCGTCGATCTAAAGTCTTTGTCTGAAATTTTTTCGCACAGATGAATAAATCTACAGTATATCTAAAGGACCAATGGGAAAATAGCGTACTGTCTCTTTAAATCATTTCTGGCCATGAGAATTTCGGGAGTAAAAAGAACAAATTCCTCCTTTTTTTTTTTTAGAAATGGGCCAGTGAGCGCCTTTTTCAGAAGGGGTCAAGTAGGAAATTCTACAGAAAAAGCTGAATTGCTTCAAATGAATAATTTTAAAAGTAAACGTAAAACGTGGGGATATTTATAAAGTGTTTCAAGGTTACAAACAGTGCAGCGAGCGGCGAATACGGAATAGAAAACACGAAAAATCCTAAAACTGCAACAAAATAACAGAAACATTCAGAAACAATATTCATTTTATGGTTTAAAAGATGAGAAAATAAGCAAAACAAAATGTATATAATTATATAAACATATATATAAATATATAAATTGTATACATTTCTAAGTTGTGGTGTTATTTAAAATATAAAAAAAATGTGTTTTGGGACACTTTGGGCGCTCATCTAACTCTCCTCCTACTTCCTGTTTCCTGCACCAATATTGAAACAAACAGTAACGCAAGCAGCCAATCAGAAGGCAGGGGGCGGGTGCATCCTGGGAGTTGAAATTTGTAAGCGCAAATCTTTTGCTACAAGTGTTTTTTTTTTAAATTGTCAAAAACTGTTAGAATTATCGTTTTTTTTAACGTTATTTTCGAGGACAGATTGACTTAGCGCCGTTACTGTACCGAGAAAACGACATTAAACAAAATCCAATTATTCCGCTGCTTCTCATCTAAAAAAAACTGCAGATTCAGCCATAAAACAAAGAAATAAAGTATAAAGATTTGGATGTAAAACGGAAGAAATTTACTGCGGCCCCCGGGAGCTTCACGCAGAAGATCAAAAATTATACTGGAAAATAATTGCCTTTCCTTGCATTTTACATTTTTCTCTTTTTAGAATGCTTTTTTAGATTTTTTTTTTTTTTTATCGTTAACCCTTGGCATATTCGGCTGCTGAGTCTGTTTTTTCCCCCCCGGCGGATATTTTCGTTCCTTCCGCCAGTTAACGTAAAAAATAGAAGCTTCTATGTGGATAAAATGTTATAAAATGAGGAGCTGGCGAAAGGCGCCGGGATCCCGGGGCGAGGGGGGCTCGTGGTGCGGGGTCTGAGCTGCCGACTTCCTGCCGTCCGGATATTAAAGGGAATTAATGAGTCAGATACTAAATCTCTTCCCTCCTCTCGTTAGTCCGAATCACCCAGGAAGATAGTTTAACTCTTAATGGGAAGTAGAATCTAATGACGATGTGGATTACAGACACTGGCCATAGAGGGGAATTTTGCCCCCTTCTCCCCATCCGTTGCCCCCTCCTGATAATTTACCCCGTGCAGGTCTCTCCCATCTCATCATCGTCTTGGAAGTGCGGCCGGCCCCTGTATACCGAGGGAGCCGACTATCGATTAATCGGAACTTATTTATCTTGGGAAGATGGTCTCTCTCTGCACCGGATTGTTTACATGGAAGCCCCCTTGCTGCCTGCATGTTAGATCGCGCCGGACCCCCATTCCAGAGACGCATCTTTATAGGAGTTTGGAGCCCGACTGCGCTAACCTGCTAGGCTTGGGAAACCCAAAATATGCCTAAAAGCCACCGATTAACGAGACCAGCGACTGATTAAGGTTTGAGTCTTTCCAGCAGGAGAAACAGACGGGGGCCGCCGGGGGCCGATCAGAAGTTTCTGTGTTTCTTATGTAATAACAATTCTGCTCTAGAATGAAGTTCTAAGCACCAATTTCTAAGTATTTATATAAAATATATGTATTAAAGTATATCCACCGCAGACGATGACCCCGGCGGGAGGAAAAGCTGTGTTTTATGGCATTTTGGTAACATTGTATTTCCATGTGATAGACGGCGGGGTGATACATTCTGATTGGTTGTAGCATCATTATATGTCATATCCTGTGACATCACTTCCTGCACAGGGCGTCCCAGCGAGCAATAAAATGCTGCTAAATCCTTCTGAATTTGGTAACACAAAATAAAGGTGAGTTACGGTTACATAAAGGAGCAGAAATTAATAATAATAATAATAATAATTAAAAAAAAGAAAAAAATAGCTATTAAATATTTGATCATTTGAACCCGTTTCCGAAGAGAATCGTTTTGATGAAATAGCTGTTTTTGTCTGATGATCCGCGTGGCGAGATGCGTTAAGAGCTCCCAGAGCTGATTAGATCCTCATTTTAAGCAAGAAACGGTCATTTTCTCTAAAATCGCAAAGAAAGAAGAAGAAGAAGGAGGAAGAACGCGATCCGCTGACAGAGATTTATAAACGTCCAGATGAGCCGCGGGGAATGGAGACGCTGGAGATGTTTATGAATGAAACCACATTTTCATATCAATATTAGAAGCTCTGAGCATTTTTTTTTTTAACCCGGTAGCTTTCTAGAGAGTTCTAAAGCTCGGAGATATCGAAGTGAAGCTGATCGTGCATACTGGAAACGGGGGCCGCCCGGTGTGATGCCGGTTCATTGGGGGAATCTCTCTGGAATATCGCTGGATATTATTTTTACGGCTGACTCTTTGGATCCTTGGCTTCAGATCCGAGTTCTAACGTAGGTTTCGGGTTCCAGTAACAGAATTTCCCGAGTTGATAGCAGAGAATTTGCTTGGAAATGGCTGGTTTTTTAGGAGTCGCGCATTAAAGGTCAGGGCCGTCTGGACAGGCTGATCGATCGCACGGAAGAGAGCGTCAGCCAGGTGTGGAGACATCAGACAGATCCGTTCTCACGAGAAAGAAGCTTCGCCCCGCATTCCGGGGGATTCAACGGATCGTTTATAGGTTGGAACAGCAAAGACACGCAGGGTGGCATGAAGGGAACAGCTAGATGTATACGGCACGCGGGAGCCATCTACGGCACGGCGGCTGGAACACGAGGACGGACCGCGAGTGCGGAGAAGGGATTTCTGGCTTCCAACAAAAGCAAAGAAAAACGGCAAATAAAACCAAAAGTGGAAGTTGTAGTTTCTTGATAAGGAGCAGGAAGTTAAACTGGCCTCGCATTATCTATTCTTCATCAACTTGGGAAACTAGGAAGTTAAAAGCATTAATTAAAAGCAATAATACTAATAATAAATAATAATAATAATAATAATAAATAATAATAATAATAATAAATAATAATAATAATAATAAATAATAATAAATAATAATAATAATGTGACCGGTTTATAAATCCAAATACCTGTTCCAAAAAGTTTGATATCTAAATCTGGCACCCGTTCCCTGCCTGCGCAGGTCCTTTTTCACCCCAAATGTTGTTTCTTTTTTGTAAGAATGATTCCTTCCCATGGACTGTTACCCACCTCGGTATCTCCCCTTTCAGTAAATGCACAGGGACTCCCTGCATCCCATTATATATATATCTATATACACACACCCGCTACGGAATATGATGGCGCTATATCAAACAATAAGTAATAATCTGAATGCATTGCACTCCCAGTGACACTCAAAGGGTTAACAGCCAATTAGTTTGAATTCCCGTTTTGTCTCGTTCATTATAGTCGTTATAATTAAGCCCACTCCATCCATGGAGAACGTCGGGCGTTGAAAGGGCTTCTTTCAGCGAGTCTGGGTTGGTTTTTTTTTGTTCTTTTGTTCTTTTCTCCGGAACGATGTTTACTTTCTTCTTTTTTTTTTTTTTTTTTAATAAAATTTGCAGCTGAAACAAAAGGTTTCGATGAATATTCCCACTTTTTAGCGCCTGAAAGGACGGCAGCCAAATTAGTCATTTCCGACACGTAAATCTTTGAAGATCTGCCATTCGTTTCAACGAGGGGGGTATTTTCTTGCCGCTGATTGGCTGCTTCAAGCAGCCAATCAGCGGCAAGAATTGTTGGAACGCGGAGTAGGTGGGGAGCTGCAGCTTCTACTTAAGCTAAGTCATTTTTTTTACATTTTAAAGACTGCATATTAAAGTAAAAATCCATATTTCTGTATTTATTGCAGATATAGAAATATTCCCCCGTCTTTGGTGAGGGTGCCGGGGACATTAAACTGTCCCTGTAATTACATTTGGCCCACTAAACCCTGATTATGGGCTCCCCGTGATCCACGTGGCGTGGGCTGCTGTTTGTTCCGCGCGTGAATTATTACACGCCATCGCATTCTCTCCGGGGCACAGATCCGTGTATTTCTGCGTATATTCTCTGAATTACAAACACTTCGGGACGGAAGCTGACGCGATAATGAATGCGTCGCAGATTCCTACCCGGCAGAGGAGTACGTAGTGCACGGATAATGAAAGCGCCGGTGCCGGCAGGGCGCTCATCAAAGAATCCGTATTAATGCACTTTGGGAGTATTTTTTATATTCTTCAGAACGTCACAAAATGAATTGTCTTTAGGAGAAGCTGCAGCTCCACCGCTGTAGCAGATCTCCTCCTTCATGGAGTGATGTTTCAAGCCACTGGTTGGTTGCTTGAAGACCCTCTAGTTTTAGGTTATAAATGGGGTGGCTAATGCCGCAGTGACCTCCCGTCTGCCCGTTGTACAGTGCCGTGGAATATGATGGTGATATATAAAAGAATAAATAATAATAATAATAATAAAGCAGCCACGCAAGGTCTGAGGGGGGCTCCTGTTCTTCCGAATTGAAAGACAGGGATTGCCTTCGAGATGAACGTCGGACGTCTCTCTGGAAAATATTTCTGCTGCAGATAAATCACTTAGAAGAGAAGCGATGTCACGCCTGTGATGTCAGATATAAGCGTGTTCCACGGGAGTGTTAACGAGTTCCGAGGTATCACACGGGATGTGCCGGGATTCACGCGGTGACACTTCCGTGTTACCGCTTTAACTGTCTGGGTGCCGCGGTGTAAATGCAATCATCGTTTTAAGGGGAAGTTCCAGCGCCTGCATTCGGATGACATCATAGCAGCTGCAGGAAGCTGTCACCATTTTTACCCAATGAGTGAACTGGAAATTCTCTGATCTCCACCTCTTTCATTTCTCTAATTTGAGAGATAACGAAAGTTTCAGTGCAGAGAGCGAGACACCGGGAGAGACCCGGAACCTGCCGGCAGATCAGACCCATTCGGCTAACACGGGTACCCGGCGGGGTAACATAACACGTGGCACCCGGCGGGGTAACATAACACGTGGTACCCAGCGGGGTAACATAACACGTGGTACCTGGCGGGGTAACATAACACGTGGAACCCGGCGGGGTAACATAACACGTGGAAACCGGCAGGGTAAAATAACACGTGATACCCAGCAGGGTAACATAACACGTGGAACCCGGCGGGGTAACATAACACGTGGTACCCGGCGGGGTAACATAACATGTGGAACCCGGCGGGGTAAAATAACACGTGGAACCCGGCGGGGTAACATAACACGTGATACCCAGCGGGGTAACATAACACGTGGAACCCGGCGGGGTAACATAACACGTGGAACCCGGCGGGGTAACATAACACGTGGTACCCAGCGGGGTAACATAACACGTGGAACCCGGCGGGGTAACATAACACGTGGAACCCGGCGGGGTAACATAACACGTGGAACCCGGCGGGGTAACATAACACGTGGAACCCGGCGGGGTAAAATAACATGTGGAACCCGGCGGGGTAAAATAACACGTGGAACCCGGCGGGGTAACATAACACGTGATACCCAGCGGGGTAACATAACACGTGGAACCCGGCGGGGTAACATAACACGTGGAACCCGGCGGGGTAACATAACACGTGGTACCCAGCGGGGTAACATAACACGTGGAACCCGGCGGGGTAACATAACACGTGGAACCCGGCGGGGTAACATAACACGTGGAACCCGGCGGGGTAAAATAACATGTGGAACCCGGCGGGGTAACATAACACGTGATACCCGGCGGGGTAACATAACAGGTGTCACGCGACCCTGCGGTAATCGGGCAGCGTCAGCTCAGCAGCTCGCACAGAGAGTGCCGGCTGCAGTAAAGACAGAGCACAATGCATGCGCAGAGGCAGCCACTTCTGAAACTAAGAGACGATCCGTATCCACGGGGTTTGGGGCGGAAAACCATTAAAAAAAAAGCGGAGAACCAATGAAATGAACAAGCAGAGCACTGATATTTTATCTTTTTTGACCGAATTCGACACGCAACATACTACTTTTGTAGGCATAGGAACCCAGAACCTGCCAGCAGATCGGCCCCATCCGGCCCCCGTCTAGTTGGCCGTTTCTCCTGCTGTAAAGACTCAAAACTTAATCAGTCGTTGGTCTCGTCTTAGATTCAGGAGCCGTATGTCTATCCAATGCATGTTTAATACCCCTCACTGTATTACCCTCTACCACTTCTGCTGTGAGGCTGCTCCACTTATCTACCACCCTCTCAGTAAAGTAAAACTTCCTCCCCTTTAGATCATTTGGGTAAGGTTGGGTCTCATGTCACCAACACCAAAGGCCAACGAGCGAGATAAGGCCATCTGTTTACTTACCAATTGTTGACACGACTGTTCCTACAAAGTAGAAAGCCCCCGTGAAATCCCACCGAGGTCTTATAGCGTCCACTCGAATTCCAGCCACGTTGGCCTCCTCGTAGTCCCGCAGGAAGTTGTGAAGGTCCATTTTGCTGAGATTATATTTTTGGGTGAAATTGTCCAGTTTGCTCTGCCACTTCTCCTTGGCTGCCCTCTCCATGGGCTCCTCGATGGCAGAGAAGACAGCGGCTCCGCAAAGCATGTAGAGAATAATCAGGACAGCCAGCAGAAGAAAGCGACCATTGTCTTCATTCAAGTGACCAAAACCACAACAGCAGCCACCACGACAAGCCATTATCTGCCCCAGGGCAGCCGGGACGGGGGCATAGGTTTCAAGGAACGGCAGCTGCTTACCTGCCCCAGTCTGATGATGGATGGTCCAAGGGGCAGCCCTTCATGGTCAGAGACATCTGAGTAACGTTGTATCCAAGCCCAGGATTCCATCCGTATTCCATCCTAATCTGGAACACAGATGCCCCTCTCTGTATAACACGCTGCGTTTTCTTTACCTCATTCTGTGACGTTTATATAATTCCATCTCATTTCCATAACTGTAGCAGCCATACCTTCCCATGTGTCCAGCACTGGATTCCACCCCACCAGCTGCCCCTCACACCTGCCCCTCACACCTGCCCCAGAGATAAAAGCATCAGGTACCTTAACTCCATGGGCAGTGCTTGCAGGGGGCATTTGTTTCCATCATAGTGCAAATCCTATCACTCCAAGCCCTGGTGAAGTTTCACTTACCCCCCACTATGGGGTTTTGGGGGCAAATCAATTGCTTGTCTCAGCAGCTGTGGCTTCATAAACATCATCAGTCCTGGTTTCACAAAAATCCCAACAAGGAAAAGCAGCTCCAATCCTCGGGGGGGGGGGGGTCCTCTTCTCCACACGCTGCGATCTACTGGGCATCATCAGCGACCCCCAGCAGCAGGGGCAGGGATCCGGAGCTGGGTTCTGGACTCACCATCTTTAGTAGAAAGGGAAGGACGATGACTTGTAGTGAAGCAGAAGACAGGAACCGATCTGCAACTTTGAACAGAGGCTGCCAGCCGGAGGTGTGCTCCCTGCTGCCGTTGTTTCGATCAGCTTCATCTTCATCACCCAGCTTCACTGTGTGGATTTCTGGACCCTGGGATCAGTCATTCCCTGGGGGATCTGGAACCCACCGGGGGTCATCGTGCATTTCTTATTAATTACAAGTTTGGCATTAGAAACCTCACCCCTCCCCTCCCCCACCGGGTGTGGGGTTTGTTCCCTGAGAGATGTATAAGCGCAGAATATGCCCCCCTCGGGGGGGTAAATCTTCTCCAACCAGCAGATCTGCCCGGACTGCCACTTGTTAACACGCACAGGGGTAAGTTCTGCTGTCTGCACTTTCTCTGCTTTGCTGCAGCCTGCATGCACCTGCCCCCCCTCCCCCGCCTCTCCCGAGCTTTCCGTGTCCTCCGCAGGTCTTTGGCTCTGAGCTGCCGCCCCCGATGAGCCCCCTCTCCTGCCCCTGTGGCCCCTGCTCCTCTCCAGATGATGTCTGCTCCGGGAGACCCTGGTGGCTTCTGAGCCGGTTCTCAGGACAGCGCCTCTGGTGGTGGATGGAGGTTCCGCAGCCTCGCAGAGGACCCCCTCCTCCTGCACCTGATTATTAACCCAATAAAGGGGTGGCTTTACATTTTTGCTGTTTTTCTGATTTTTATGCATTTTTATGTTTCCAGATAAAGAGAATATTCCTTAATAACCCAGGAAACACTCTAAGGAGAGCCCACTGTATTTATTATAAAATCCCACGCCTGGAATGCGTTTATCCTCCACAAATAAGATCATGCAGCCTTTAACCCTTTAGGAACAGGCCAGTGTTAAAAAACAAGAGACCGGAATCTAAGACTAGAGGGTCAGAGGCTCTGATGGAACGGAAGGGAGTTTTACTTTACCGAGATGGTGGTATATAAGTGGAGCAGACTCCCAGCAGAAGTGGTAGAGGCTAATACAGTGAGGGTATTAAACATGCATGGGATAGGGGGGGAGGAATATAATTTGTTGGTTATAACGTTGGTCAGGAAGCGCCGTCCTGCAGTGATATCAGTTTATATTTAGTCCCAGAGACATCAAAAGGAACTTGTTGCTTTAATGTGTCGTTTTCCGTGAGCCGGATGAAGAGATAAAGGGGCGCTGCAGCTCAGAGAGATGCCCAGAGCACATAATAACCCCTTGCAGCTGCCGCTACCCAGGGTATCTGGCAGTGATAGGTGCTGCACCCCCGACACACTGTGAAAGTTACCCCGGCATCGACCCCCTCCGGAGGTATCAGTAACCGAAGCCGAGCGCTCACCTACCGGGTGCTCAGAAGTCTGGAGCGCCAAAAAACCCTAAATCTCACCTCTGTACAGCGCTACAGAATACGAAGGTGATATTACAGTCCATGAATATGAATCTCGCTGCCAGTAACCCTACGCTGGTGTCCGGGGTGCTGAAATCCCAATAAAGGGGCAGTTTAACCCCTATTATAAGAGAACGCATATTAAAATACTCCGAGTAACCCTGATCTTCCATGAAGAGGTTAATACGCATTCTTCCAAAATGAAAAAACACCCTGAGGGGGAAACGGACCGCTTTATGATTAAAATCAATGGCAGCACTTTCTACACCTGTGTATGGGGGTCTCAGCAGACCCTCGCGTGCAGCGGTCTCCGAACCGGTGCTGGAGCCGACCGGCGGTAAGTAAATCATGTGCCGGGAGATGTATTTGGATGAGCAAAGGGGCAAATGCATGTGGGGGGATTCCGAATTCATGCATTTTGCATTATGATATTATTATTATTATATATACTATTATTATATATATTTATGCTTATTATATATTCTTATTATTTGTATTATTATTATATATTATATATATTATTATTATAGATGTATTGTATTATTATATTATATATTATTTTTATTATTATTATTATTATAGATGTATTGTATTATTATATTATATATTATTTTTATTATTATTATTATTATAGATGTATTGTATTATTTATATTATTATTATTATAGTGTGTATCATGTGTCGTTTATCACACTATGATTACTCTGTGCTGCTGTCCGAGGTGCTGAATCACATTTTCACAGGCGGGTTCTGTAACTGCCACGGGGTATTTTATTCGCACTGAATACCGATTTATTCAGATGTTGTGATTCTGTGATACTCGTTACTTCTGGTTAAAGAAGAACCGTCACATTCCAGCATCTAATGTCACCTACACGAGAGCCGAGACCTGCTAATTACTCTTTCTTTTACTTTTCACTAATGTCTAAATATAAAACCCATTATTATTCCCCGTTGTGCTGTACACATGAGCCGCCATGTGTCTGCCCCGTTGTGGGGTTAAATTGCCCGTTGCCCTGAGATATCTGTGATAATAGCGTTACGGAGGGACCTGCGCGGCTGGAAACAATCTCTAGCGCTGGAGGCTCATGCGCCGCTGGCTAAAACATCCCGGGGAGAGAACAGGAAGCGCCTTCCAACTTCCTGCTCGGGCTGCTGGGAGGGAACAGGAAGCGGCTTCCAACTACCTGCTCGGGCTGACCAATGGGATTCCAGTGCAGTCTGTGTGCTAGTGTGTGTGTGTATGTATATATGTGTGTGTGTAAGCATTGGTGTTAGAGTGCGCTTATATATATATATATATATATATATATGGTGTTCGATTGGATGTGTATGTGTGTATGGTGTTAGTGTGTGTATGTATTTATGTATATATATATATGTGTGTGTGTGAAAGCGTTCGTCATATATCTATCCCCTCACTGTATTACCCTTTACCACTTCTGCCGGGAGGCTGTTCCATTTATCTTCCACCCTCTCTGTAAAGTAGAACTTCACTACCTTACAAAAACAAGAAGGAGTCTGAGCCAGCTTAGGCCATTTCAGCCAGTAGTCACTGCTCAGCCGCGCAGGGCTTTGGGCTAGCGGGTATTTCAATCGTCCCTTCGTGTGAAATACATTTCTTGTGGAAGCGCTTCCCCTTTAGCCGCACGCCATTTCCTGGTAACTCTGGGGGAGAAATAATAAATTGTATAAATTGTTTGTAGAAAGTCTCGCTCGCATGCGCCGGCTCGGTTAATTAGATCGCCCCGTATTATTTCTCGCACAAAAGCCTCCAATTAAAAGAGGTTATCCTGGCGGACAGAGGGGGAAGAATGTTTTTACTGGATGAATGGAGAGGTTAATTCCGAGAACGGCCAAAACACCGTTTTCTGCACAGAAAGCTCCACGGGGAGCGGAGAGATAAACTCCGGCGCGTCGTGCGGCTGTTTAAATGGAAACGCGATCCGCAAAACCCAGGAATCGCACTGATTTACCCCAAAAAGAAAAGAGACAAAGAAAATGAACTCTGCTCTGTAACGATTGAAACCGCTTTCTAATTGAAATCGCCTTTTTTATTTTGCTGTATTTTTGGAGAGGTTGTAACCCTGAGGTCTGGGCAGCCGTATATATATCGCCCAGCCGGCCGCCAGCTCCAAATACCCCAATCGTGGCACCGGAGCCGAGTCAGCGGAACTCGCGTTACTTTTAACCCCCGAGCCTCGCGCTGAATATAAAGCCCTCTCTGGACGCCACTCGCTTGGTGGTTCAAAGTAATGCCGCTCCACGTTATGCAAGATTAGACGGGACTCGCCATGCTTGGGGTACCCTGACGTTGCGGGGGCAAAGCAATAAATGGCCGTATAATGTGACGGAATCCCCAATATTTATACTTGAGATGAGTTAAATAAGGATTTGCATGCGCAGACTCCTTGCTTCGATACACTATATGGCCAATGATGATGACATATGATGACATCATATTCTAAATACAGAGACATTAATATGAAGTCATCCCCCCTTTGCAGCTATAATGGCTTCTGCTCTTTTGGGGCGTTTCTGACGCCCGGCTCACAATCGCCGTTCCCGTTCATCCCGAAGGTGTTCGATGGGATGAGGTCAGGGCTGTGTGCGACCGGTCAAGTTCTTCCACCCCAAACTCATCCAGCCATGTATTTATGGAGCTCGCTTTGTGGGCCCGGCGCAGTCATGCTGGGATATAAGAGGGTCTTCTCCAAACTGCCCCCACAAAGCTGGAAGCCAAGCGCCGTCATGAGATGCCCCCTTCATCTCACCAAGACAACGCTACGCTCCCAATGTCCCAATACTTTTGTCCATATAGTGTATGTGGTCATATTGGTCATTTCCTCAGCACCCCGGAATCTGAATTCATTCGCTCGTCTGCCGGGCTCCCCGTCTTTGTGATTTCTGCAGAATGTTAGTAGCACTTTGTGTTCTTAAGGACAGGTTGGCCTTGCGAGAAATAACAAGAACTATTCGGCTGATTTATGTAACGTTAGAACTATTCGGGGGGAATTCAGTCCAAACCCCCCAGAGAACGAGGAGCTTCCATTCCGGAGAAATCGCTTTCTGGAATCGTTCTGCATCCAAACGGCTTCGTCCGAAACTTCAAATTTACTAAAACGTCTAAAGATGGCAAAGAAAACGCGACATAAACATGGATTCAGGAAATCCCGCCGCTTGATACCGGCCTGCCCTCCGATTTACCCTCATTGGGGTATTTACCGGATCCACCGGCTGTTTCCATAGCGAGAAGTCCGGCTTCTTCTCACATACCCCTCATTTCTACACCAAAGTGATGGCCGACCCAACCGTCTGATCCCGTTCATATGACAGAAGAGATCAGGGAAGGGTCCGTGTGGGGAGAGGGAGAGAGGGAGAGGGAGAGAGCGCCGCTTAGTTCCCGACACAGACAGATGGCGAATATTTACTCTGATAAAGAGTTTGCGCAGCCAACGCTCGCAGCCTTCTGCTCTTATCTCTATACCATCGTTTATTTCCACGCAATCGATGCCAAAACTCCGGGATTAATCATTAAAAACACAAGGAATTATTCTAAGGTTTTATCAGAACCCAGGAGTGATGGGAGTGATAAAGGGCCATTGGAACACAGGAGTGATGGGAGTGATAAAGGGCCATTGGAACACAGGAGTGATGGGAGTGATAAAGGGCCATTGGAAGACACAGGAGTGATGGGAGTGATAAAGGGCCATTGGAACACAGGAGTGATGGGAGTGATAAAGGGCCATTGGAAGACACAGGAGTGATGGGAGTGATAAAGGGCCGTTGGAACACAGGAGTGATGGGAGTGATAAAGGGCCATTGGAAGACACAGGAGTGATGGGAGTGATAAAGGGCCATTGGAAGACACAGGAGTGATGGGAGTGATAAAGGGCCATTGGAACACAGGAGTGATGGGAGTGATAGAGGGCCTCTGTACGGCTGAGTCCTTTCTTACTGAAGCCGGGAGTTGGTTACGAGACCCGACGCGCTCCACGACTCCCCGACATCCTTCAAATAACAGAAATAATGAAAATGTTCTCGTATTTTACTGAAGATTCAAAAACATAAAAAAAATTCTATTTCATTCTTTTGATCCAACGAAGAGGTGCCGAGAAAAACAAAAAGTCGAAGCCTCATCAGAAAACCTTCCGGGGGTCCGAGGTCGGGGGGCTCTCATGACGGACACCAGATGTTCCCGTGCGTGTCGGGGGCGTTGACGTAGGGAATATTCCACACCCAGGGTCTGTCTGAAACACAAAACACAACAAGTCATCGTCACATCGTAACGGCCACGAGGCTCACGGGATAACAGCGAGCGCCGGAGAGGAAGCCGGATGAACGCTAACCGGGTGAAAACCCGCCGGCCTCGCAAACGGGGCGAACCTCGCAAACGGGGCGAGCCGCCGGCCTCATCAAACTCCAACTCTCTGCTCATAAACAGGAAGGCGGCCGCTGCGGAGCGATCCGCACGCATGTTCACACAGCACGGGATTAAAAAATATGCATTTTATTTCAACCGTTTTTACGAAATAAAATGTTACTTACCCAGAACCCAGCCCCATCCGGCCCCCGTCTAGTCCCCCGTTTCTCCTGCTGTAACGACTCAAACCTTAATCAGTCCTAGATTCAGGAGCCGTATGTCTATCCCATGCGTGTTTAATGCCCTCACTATATTACCCTCTACCGCCTCTGCTGGGAGGCTGTTCCACTATCTACCACCCTCTCAGTAAAGTAAAACTCAAACTGATAAAAAAAGGATATTGATTATAGAGAAAAGGCATCCTTTGGACCAGGAACTAAGCGTCATGCTGTTTTTTTTTTGCGTGTATCTAGGAGACGTCTCCTGCAGCTCGTTGTTCGGATACACGGTGCGCACGGGGAAGCTCTGATGGAGATCGCTGATATGACGCGGTTCACTAATTAATCCGGAACCACGGGCAGGAAAAGCCGGCTGTGCGACGGAACACAACCCGGTGAAAAACGTTTAATGCATCTACTGTCCAATTCCCTAAAAATAATGACCCAGAACTTGTGAATTCTGTCTTTCAGCACTTGGTGCCCAGAGTGTCCATTTATATACAAACTCATTTTAACGAATCACAGTGACGGGCGCCGGCTAACCCCCTGCCAGTCTACTCTGAGATTTACAGTGAGTGATAAAGGGCCATTGGAACACAGGAGTGATGGGAGTGATAAAGGGCCATTGGAACACAGGAGTGATGGGAGTGATAAAGGGCCATAGGAACGCAGGAGTGATGGGAGTGATAAAGGGCCATTGGAACACAGGAGTGAAGGGAGTGATAAAGGGCCACTGGAACACAGGAGTGATGGGAGTGATAAAGGGCCATTGGAACACAGGAGTGATGGGAGTGATAAAGGGCCATAGGAACGCAGGAGTGATGGGAGTGATAAAGGGCCATTGGAACACAGGAGTGATGGGAGTGATAAAGGGCCATTGGAACACAGGAGTGATGGGAGTGATAAAGGGCCATAGGAACGCAGGAGTGATGGGAGTGATAAAGGGCCATTGGAACACAGGAGTGATGGGAGTGATAAAGGGCCATTGGAACACAGGAGTGATAAAGGGCCATAGGAACGCAGGAGTGATGGCAGTGATAAAGGGCCATTGGAACGCAGGAGTGATGGGAGTGATAAAGGGCCATTGGAACACAGGAGTGATGGGAGTGATAAAGGGCCATAGGAACGCAGGAGTGATGGGAGTGATAAAGGGCCATTGGAACACAGGAGTGATGGGAGTGATAAAGGGCCATTGGAACACAGGAGTGATGGGAGTGATAAAGGGCCATTGGAACACAGGAGTGATGGGAGTGATAAAGGGCCATTGGAACACAGGAGTGATGGGAGTGATAAAGGGCCATTGGAACACAGGAGTGATGGGAGTGATAAAGGGCCATAGGAACGCAGGCGTGATGGGAGTGATAAAGTGCCATTGGAACACAGGAGTGATGGGAGTGATAAAGGGCCATTGGAACACAGGAGTGATGGGAGTGATAAAGGGCCATAGGAACGCAGGAGTGATGGGAGTGATAAAGGGCCATTGGAACACAGGAGTGATGGGAGTGATAAAGGGCCATTGGAACACAGGAGTGATGGGAGTGATAAAGGGCCATTGGAACACAGGAGTGATGGGAGTGATAAAGGGCCATTGGAACACAGGAGTGATGGGAGTGATAAAGGGCCATTGGAACACAGGAGTGATGGGAGTGATAAAGGGCCATAGGAACGCAGGCGTGATGGGAGTGATAAAGGGCCATTGTAACACAGGAGTGATGGGAGTGATAAAGGGCCATTGGAACACAGGAGTGATGGGAGTGATAAAGGGCCATTGTAACACAGGAGTGATGGGAGTGATAAAGGGCCATTGGGACACAGGAGTGATGGGAGTGATAAAGGGCCATTGGAACACAGGAGTGATGGGAGTGATAAAGGGCCATTGGAACACAGGAGTGATAAAGGGCCATTGGAACATAGGAGTGATGGCAGTGATAAAGGGCCATTGGAACACAGGAGTGATGGGAGTGATAAAGGGCCATTGGAACACAGGAGTGATGGGAGTGATAAAGGGCCATTGGAAGACACAGGAGTGATGGGAGTGATAAAGGGCCATAGGAACGCAGGAGTGATGGCAGTGATAAAGGGCCATTGGAACACAGGAGTGATGGGAGTGATAAAGGGCCATTGGAACACAGGAGTGATGGGAGTGATAAAGGGCCATAGGAACGCAGGAGTGATGGGAGTGATAAAGGGCCATTGGAACACAAGAGTGATGGGAGTGATAAAGGGCCATTGGAACACAGGAGTGATGGGAGTGATAAAGGGCCATTGTAACACAGGAGTGATGGGAGTGATAAAGGGCCATTGGAACACAGGAGTGATGGGAGTGATAAAGGGCCATTGGAACACAGGAGTGATGGGAGTGATAAAGGGCCATTGGAACACAGGAGTGATGGGAGTGATAAAGGGCCATTGGAACACAGGAGTGATGGGAGTGATAAAGGGCCATTGGGACACAGGAGTGATGGGAGTGATAAAGGGCCATTGGAACACAGGAGTGATGGGAGTGATAAAGGGCCATAGGAACGCAGGAGTGATGGGAGTGATAAAGGGCCATAGGAACGCAGGAGTGATGGGAGTGATAAAGGGCCATTGGAACACAGGAGTGATGGGAGTGATAAAGGGCCATTGGAACACAGGAGTGATGGGAGTGATAAAGGGCCATTGGAACACAGGAGTGATGGGAGTGATAAAGGGCCATTGGGACACAGGAGTGATGGGAGTGATAAAGGGCCATTGGAACACAGGAGTGATGGGAGTGATAAAGGGCCATTGGAACACAGGAGTGATGGGAGTGATAAAGGGCCATAGGAACGCAGGCGTGATGGGAGTGATAAAGGGCCATTGGAACGCAGGAGTGATGGGAGTGATAAAGGGCCATTGGAACACAGGAGTGATGGGAGTGATAAAGGGCCATTGTAACACAGGAGTGATGGGAGTGATAAAGGGCCATTGGGACACAGGAGTGATGGGAGTGATAAAGGGCCATTGGGACACAGGAGTGATGGGAGTGATAAAGGGCCATTGTAACACAGGAGTGATGGGAGTGATAAAGGGCCATTGGAACACAGGAGTGATAAAGGGCCATTGGAACATAAGAGTGATGGCAGTGATAAAGGGCCATTGGAACACAGGAGTGATGGGAGTGATAAAGGGCCATTGGAACACAGGAGTGATGGGAGTGATAAAGGGCCATTGGAAGACACAGGAGTGATGGGAGTGATAAAGGGCCATAGGAACGCAGGAGTGATGGCAGTGATAAAGGGCCATTGGAACACAGGAGTGATGGGAGTGATAAAGGGCCATTGGAACACAGGAGTGATGGGAGTGATAAAGGGCCATAGGAACGCAGGAGTGATGGGAGTGATAAAGGGCCATTGGAACACAAGAGTGATGGGAGTGATAAAGGGCCATTGGAACACAGGAGTGATGGGAGTGATAAAGGGCCATTGTAACACAGGAGTGATGGGAGTGATAAAGGGCCATTGGAACACAGGAGTGATGGGAGTGATAAAGGGCCATTGGAACACAGGAGTGATGGGAGTGATAAAGGGCCATTGGAACACAGGAGTGATGGGAGTGATAAAGGGCCATTGGAACACAGGAGTGATGGGAGTGATAAAGGGCCATTGGGACACAGGAGTGATGGGAGTGATAAAGGGCCATTGGAACACAGGAGTGATGGGAGTGATAAAGGGCCATAGGAACGCAGGAGTGATGGGAGTGATAAAGGGCCATTGGAACACAGGAGTGATGGGAGTGATAAAGGGCCATTGTAACACAGGAGTGATGGGAGTGATAAAGGGCCATTGGAATACAGGAGTGATGGGAGTGATAAAGGGTCATTGAAACCCAGGAGTGATGGGAGTGATAAAGGGCCATTGGAACACAGGAGTGATGGGAGTGATAAAGGGCCATTGGAACACAGGAGTGATGGGAGTGATAAAGGGCCATTGGAACACAGGAGTGATGGGAGTGATAAAGGGCCATTGGAACACAGGAGTGATGGGAGTGATAAAGGTTCATTGGAACACAGGAGTGATGGGAGTGATAAAGGGCCATTGGAACACAGGAGTGATGGGAGGGATAAAGGGCCATTGGAACACAGGAGTGATGGGAGTGATAAAGGGCCTCTGTACGGAAGAGATTCCATTCAAAATCAGCCGCTTCCAGCTACAATAGTCATTTACAGCATTAACCCCATCTGTGCTGGATTTCTGATCCATTTCATGTTGCTTTAATAGATAAAGTCTGCTTTTTCTTCAAAAACAAGGACATTTCTAAGTGAGCGTGTGTATGCGTGTGTATGCGTGTGTACGTGTGTACATGCGTGTGTACGTGTGTACATGCGTGTGTACGTGTGTGTGTTTATGTGTATACAGATATATTTATTTTACACTTCTCTGGAATACTCCGTTAAGCCCCGTTTGTCTCCAGCGGGGTTCGCAAATAACAATCCTTTCTTTCCAGGAATAATATGAAGCTGGAAGCGTAAGGGGCGCTCGTCTGTAAACACGATGCCATTTCCACTCACATCAAACGTCGGCTGCTAATATTACTTCCCTTAACCCTTCAGGTTCCAGAGGGGTTACCAAACACAAGAAAAACGTCCTCTTACCGGGATAACGAGCACAGCGCTGGCCAGCGGCGCGATATTTCCCAAAACCTTGCGATCTAAAGCAAATTGGGAAGTTACTTTTCAGGAAAGGTCAGAGGTATTTTAAGGATGGGGGTCATAGTATGACATCATCACAAATCCCTCAGGGAAAAAAAAAAAGTAAAACACTGCAGAAACCCCAAAATATTGCATTCTATACATCATACATTCGGAATCTTTAACCCTCTTTGCGCCAGTGGCGTGAATACTCGGGCTCCATCTTCTGGACGGTTCGGATGAAGAGACTTTCCGTTGGCAGCGAGGCCTCCGCGCTTCCTCCGGCAGTCAAACTTCCCAAAGCTGCTCTGACGCAGAAGTAATAACGCGGTCGCAGCGCGATAGAGATCAGTGTTTACATCAGACGCCTCGTCGAAGCACCGGCTGGAGTCTCTTCCCCTCACGCCGGTTATTAATAAAGAAAATCGAAATTCACCGCGTCTCCGACGAGCCGACGCTCACGAGGGGCGCTGGGGCTGAACAATCACAACGCAACTGTACAGAATGTTATTTCATGTTATAAAGGGAACTCCAACCGACTCCTTTATTCCCCGAATCAGCTTAAATATACATATTCTTAAAAATATCACTTTTATTTTTTTACCCAAGTTGTAGTTTTTACCCCATAATATAATGTTTTCAGCCATTTGTATGATTCTCGGTCTGTTATCTGAGCCCCGATCAACTAAAGATCCCGACTCCTTATCCTACTGCCTGTGGGGAACAATAGAATGGCTCAGTCCTAATTACCCAGGTGGACTATCTGTCTAATCTAAGTCTATGGAGGAACGGACTTCATTAGCATTGCCATAAAGCATCAGCTCAGTGTGGTGTTTGAGCCGAGAAACTGTATACAGCACTGGGGGGGGGGTTATATTACTGTATACAGCGCTGGAGGGTTATATTACTGTATACAGCGCTGGGGGGTTATATTACTGTATACAGCGCTGGGGGTTATATTACTGTATACAGCGCTGGGGGTTATATTACTGTATACAGCGCTGGGGGTTATATTACTGTATACAGCGCTGGGGGGTTATATTACTGTATACAGCGCTGGGGGGTTATATTACTGTATACAGCACTGGGGGGGTTATATTACTGTATACAGCACTGGGGGGGTTATATTACTGTATACAGCACTGGGGGTTATATTACTGTATACAGCGCTGGGGGTTATATTACTGTATACAGCGCTGGGGGTTATATTACTGTATACAGCGCTGGGGGTTATATTACTGTATACAGCACTGGGGGGGTTATATTACTGTATACAGCGCTGGGGGTTATATTACTGTATACAGCGCTGGGGGGTTATATCACTGTATACAGTGCTGGGGGGGTTATATTACTGTATACAGCGCTGGGGGTTATATTACTGTATACAGCGCTGGGGGTTATATTACTGTATACAGCGCTGGGGGTTATATTACTGTATACAGTGCTGGGGGTTATATTACTGTATACAGCGCTGGGGGTTATTACTGTATACAGCGGTGGGGGTTATATTACTGTATACAGCGCTGGGGGTTATATTACTGTATACAGCGCTGGGGGTTATATTACTGTATACAGCACTGGGGGGGTTATATTACTGTATACAGCGCTGGGGTTATATTACTGTATACAGCGCTGGGGGTTATATTACTGTATACAGCGCTGGGGGTTATATTACTGTATACAGCGCTGGGGGTTATATTACTGTATACAGCACTGGGGGGGTTATATTACTGTATACAGCGCTGGGGGTTATATTACTGTATACAGCGCTGGGGGTTATATTACTGTATACAGTGCTGGGGGGTTATATTACTGTATACAGTGCTGGGGGGTTATATTACTGTATACAGCGCTGGGGGTTATATTACTGTATACAGCGCTGGGGGGTTATATTACTGTATACAGCGCTGGGGTTAATGCCCAATAATTTTTCCATGGGACTTTCCATTTTAACAGAGAATTCTAAAATGGGACTTGTTTGCGGGGTTAGATAGGAGGGATACGGGTAACATATGGGTCGTATATCGTATAGGAGAAACGTGACGTAGATACGCAAGTGAATGATACGGGGGAAGGAAGTGAATGATACGGGGGAAGGAAGTGAATGATACGGGGGAAGGAAGTGAATGATACGGGTGAAGGAAGTGAATGATACGGGTGAAGGAAGTGAATGATACGGGGGAAGGAAGTGAATGATACGGGGGAAGGAAGTGAATGATACGGGGGAAGGAGTGATGGGGATAGAATAAGAAGAAACAGAATGTGGGGATAAAAAGGAATTAGGGATTCAGAGAGATTCTAAGACTTCTGTGCGTTGGGCCTGAACCGCTAAGCAGCAAAACAAAAATACTTTAGTTTTATAAGGCCCATGTCAGCTTAACAGCGAAACCCGTTTCTAGAGACTCCGTAGATACAGAATCGCTGCGTTTACGTGGAATCACGCGATCCGCTGCGGCGCTGAAGGTTTTCTTCACTCGGCGGAACGTTTCCATTCGTTTTCCAGTTGCGCTGAAAGCCCGTCAGACGAGCTCCGCGCTCCCCGCGTTCGCAGAGTGAGTTTTACCTCCCACGGTCGCCAATTATTCTCCTTCCAGCGGTGACGCCATTAACCCCGCATGCGCCAAAAACAAACGCCGCATCGTAGTAAAGGTTTCCACGCAATTAAAGAGGACCATCCGCTAATTAAATATCTTGAACTCCTCTCCCTCACTCCTCCCACTGGTTCTCTCGTGGCCAATCTGCTTCCACCAAAAGGGAGGGGCAGCTCAGCGAGGAGGAGGAGTCGTACCTATCGGTTTTTTTACATAGAAGGTTGACTGCTTTTTTTTTTAAGTTACATTTTTGTAGGACTTCTAGAAAATGAGATCTCAGTTTATTTAATTTTTGACAATTGGCAAAAAAATGTCAAAAATCCTATTTTCACCTCTATGGAATAAAAAGGGAGAGCCCCCCCCCACAAAAAACCCCCAACACGTTCCGAAATAAAACATAATGTATCGCGAAGGCGAAAAACACTCAACCAAAACATAATGACTTCGGAATGAGAATCCATCCAATTTCCGCACAATCTCCCAAAATTGGCGCCCGGAATAATGTATTTTCTTTAATAACGTATCTGCTCTCGAAGCCCCCATTCCCCGTCGCAGCCGAGAAAGGTTGCAAAGACCCCAGACTGAGAGGAAAACAGGGTTTTTTGGCCAAGCCGGTGACAGTAAATAAAAAAAAAGAACCCAAATCTGTAATTATCGCTTGGTAGCCGAGCGGCTTTTCCCTTAAAGATCTCCTTTTATGCCCAGTCTGAGAAAGGGCCGCGCGGCGGCGCCAACCACAAGTACAGAGAAAGTTACGGGGAAAGGGGTTTCTTCGCTCTTTTCTGCCCGCACCGCCCGGCAAATCCCCGCAACGCGGCGTTTGGGGAATATTTTTAATTCAAGGATGAAGGATGTCAGACAGACGCCATGATCTAAAACCCCCGGGTGTGATGGAATGGAAGGAAGTTTTTACTTTACCAGAATGGTTGAATGTAATGTAAATTAGTTCCACTTTACCGGGCGGTTGGTAGATCAGTAGAACAGCCTCCCAGCAGAGGTGGTAGAGGGGCTTAAACATGCATGGGATAGACATACGGCTCCTGAATCTAAGACGAGACCAACGACTGATTAATGTTTGAGTTGTTGCAGCAGGAGAAGCTAGACGGGGGCCGAATGGGGCCGATCTAGTTCACCCCGAGCGCTTGCTTACCTTTGCCGCTGTAACGTTCCGGAGGTAAGTCGTAGGGAACCGGGAAGGCGCTTTGGGGATTCTCGCTTTTAGCGTAGATGTTTTCTTTGACGCTGAACGTTCCCGTCTCCGAACCCTTTGGGGGGGGGGAATAATAATAATATATATTTATAAAGAATAAATAAACGGCGACGCTAACCTAAACGCTCATCCACGGGAAACAACGCTGCAATCGCAAGCGGAACTGCGGATAGCGGCGGCCGTCGGAATTAAGATGAAAAGATAAAAGTCGGAGGTCCGGGATAACGAGAAAGAATATTCCGGACGCTTTCTCTGCTAATTTCAACGGATACCAGTAATACCCTTAACGTCCGGACCGGCCGGCACGCGATCCGCCCGGCCAGTAATTACAGCGACGAGCCGGTCTTTCTAGCAGCGAAGGCGATGAATAAATCCAGCGGCTCAGCGCGGACCCCGGGAAATCAGAGACCGCGATTCCGGGGGCAGATGCTGCTCCATTAACACGGTGGGTGGTCCGACCCCGCGGGTCTCCGTGCGGCGGCTTCACCAAGCACGAGTTTATGCGGAATTACCTGCCGTTAAGAAGCCGCCAAAGCAATAATCGCCTTGGTTGGACTCGGCATAAAAGCCACAGAAAAGCTGCGATTATAATATGAAAACGGTATTTTCTGAACGTTCGGCGGGCAGAGACCTCTAATAACCTAGATTTCTGTAAATAGCCGTTTTTAACAAAAAAAAGAAATAAAATATGATTTTAATCCTCATTATTGGCCGCCAGCCACGGACGACGCATGAACCTGCGATGCCGGAACGAGGCATAAACCGTACAATAAGAATAAAGGTAAGAATGTAACAAGCCTTATAACGAGCGAGCGGCCGGATACGGGCCGGATACGGGGACCACACAGGATTTACTACAGGTTTCAACTTACGAAAGCGGACGGCAGGAATAGGACTCCCAGCTCGTAGGAGCGGATAAACATCTGGGCGCCGCTCTTCTCGAAACAGCCCCACGCAGCCTTGGAGAGATTAGCACTGGAAAAAATATTAGTGAATATATTATACATACGGCAGGGAACTTTAATACGTTTATATCCTAAAGAGCCGCAACGCACGCGCTTCTGCGCAGGAGCGGAACCGAACTACGTCCAGAACAATGCGTACGCGGCGGGGGCTTTTACGTTACGTTGAATCACGGGGACCCCTTTACAGGATTTGGGGTGAATGCCAGTTTTGGCCGATATTTAGGATCTGGTTAAAAGAGTTTTGTCGGATGAAATCTATCTCCTGTGTTTCGGGGGTCCCTAAACCTCCCTGCTTGGGGCTCATGGAAAGCTATAGCCCCCCAGGACTACAGAAATAAAGGAAGGGGCTACGAGCCACAGATTGTTAGCTTTCTTGGCTATGTAGGGTTAACGCCTTTGGTGAGTGGCGTCTCAATAACCAGCTCGTCACTGCGGGGGCGCGATCAGTTTAATGTTCCATGTAATATGTTGAATATATCACTTCTGAAGCCCCTCAGTCCCTGAAGTCCATTCTGATCAAAGCACGCGGGACACGAGGATACCGGGCGGCAACAAAGCCACGTCCCGCTATCGGCCCTAATGCGGGCGCTCGCTGGACGTGCGCGATAAGGGCTTTATTTTGATGGATGCCGGTTTTAAGGTTTGCATTGGGGGGTTCACAGAAATCTGGATTTAAAGTTGCGGAGTTGGGGGGATTACTCAGCGGGACCATTTAATCCACGCGGCGATTCCATGACTCCGCTCAGACGCTTGTTTGATCTACGAATGAAAGGCCTATAATCACAACCCGATACCGACGGCTCGCGTGGTTAACGGGCTCCAGCCTGCGCGCTATTTAATTCCTCGAGCCCATCGATGTTGCGATAGATCCATGCGCAGCGCGGTCTCCCACGCGACTCCCCAGTTGGCGTGGGATAAAAGCCTTTCCTCTCTATAGGAATTAGGGTCTCGGCCTACGGGGAGCTTCTCTCCTCAGGTCCCGCTACGCAGCACACACATAAAAGCATAATAATGATGACGTATAAAGAAATGGACGGTCCAGGGGGGCCGGGATGATGACGTCAGGAACGGCCAATGTCAGGGCTGAAACACGCGACCGGATACGGCTCGGCGCGGCAGCAGCCAGTAGGAAACCAGTTTCCCCGTTTGCCGTTTCTCAGTGAAAGACCTTCCTCGGGGCAGGACTAGGGGGGCAGCCAGGGGCAATTTCCAGGTCAGGTTTAGGGCACCAACCCCCAAATATACCAGTCAAGGCGAGGACCCCAGTCTGTTAATAATCATGAAACCCCCACACCCTCAGCACGTAGCTCGACCATCGCCAGATACCCCACACCCCAATATTTACTTCTTTGTACGACATGTAATAATAATCTAACAATCGCACGAGTGTTCAAGGTTTAAGATATTTACTACGTAGCGGATTTGAAGCATGGCACCCGGGGGCCGGTAACAGATCGTCCGACCAGCTGCGTCTCCATTTAACACATCCCTGCCAGGACAAAGTCAGCATGCGCTCACCGCGCCCCCCCCCCGCACAATGATCCGAGTCGGAGAAAACAGATCGATCTGTGGACTGCGTTCGGCCAGAACAGAGGAAAGCGAGAAACATAAAGCATGACGAGCAACGAACAGGAAGAAGGACCCAGAACCGGTGCAAACGCACAAAGCAAACCCTCTGACACTAGCCGGGGCGATTATCACTTTGCCCAACGCATTAACTCCGGACTAACCCTCGGCTTGGCTGGAGGGCTGTGTAACCACTACGGTCTTTAACGGATGGAAGAAATCATCAGGGAGCGGGGTCAGAAAGTTTAAATCCTTCTGAGACAAGCGATGGAAGCTCGCTCGATACTTTTAAGAACTCAGCCGAAGCCTTTACGACAGAGAACCACGGGGCAGACGCCCTATAAATAGCTGCGCTCGGCCCCGCTATCGCCGCTCATAAACCAGGACTGCTTCGATAAGCCAGGAGCTGCCGCGCAGGACAAGGAATGAGAAGAAAAATCACCGACACTTAAAGGGGCTCCCCAACCCAACGCATGCGATAGCCGAGAGGGGTCCCCAGCCAGTGTATCGGGGGGGGGGATTCTGCTTGATTTGGCAACGGGTGGAAAATCAAAGCTCTTCTCCGTATTTTTTTATTCTAGATTATCTACTGTTTTGTTTGCCGGTCACGGGGAACATAGAACCCCCGATAAATAAATCAAACAGCCGCGCATGTTGGGAGATCCATTGTGAGCCATTTACTTTTGTTTGGCTCTGTGGCGTCACAGGGAATATATCTCGTATATAGAGTTTACGTAGACGTCGTGTGCCGATCATCCAAACCTTCTGAACGTTGGGCATGAAGAAGGGACCTCGCAGGTCACGCTGAGATCAGGGCTGCCCAGCCTCGAGGATGTTTAATAAGAATAATAAATGGGTTCCACTACTTGTTTTCAGGGCCGGATCGGCAGAATTCCGAGCCCGTTCTACGTCTCCACTCGGCAGTCTACTCTATAAAGGTTCCTCCACTAAAAGTTATCGCTAAGACACACAGAAGCTTTGAAGACCTCAGAGGTCTCATCTTCTCTGGACCATTAACCTTTGTGCTAAATATTTGTGTGGGGGGGCATGGTTTGGGTTCTCGGAAGGAGTAATGCGGTTGTTTAATTTCAGCGTAAATAAAGCCTCCATTAGTTACTGGATATGATTTCCCTGTAACAGAGGATCACTTCTTTCACGAGACGCGGAGGCTGCGCATGTTGCTTTACGTGTGGACGATTCATTAGATGTACTCGAGAGTTCAAAGGAATTCAGCTGAGCGTAAGAAGCGTCTTCTGCAGAAGGCTTTTAAAGCACCTGATCGATGACACGAAGCAGAACGGGGTTCAGGGGTCGGAAAACTCCACACTAATGGCATCGGCTTTCCAATGAGCCAAACAAAGCAAGCGCGACGTTAAAAGAGCGACCGGAATGCTGAACAAAGCTCGGCCGAGCCGGGGTCATCTTCTGCTTCCTTACCAAGAGCACGAGAGGCAGAGTTCGGCCGCGTCTGATCTGAGAGAAAGAAGGTGGGGAGTGACTGGAAGAACCCCGGAACGTGGAAGAGTTGTCTCAGTAGGGTCCCCGAGGCTGTGAAGACCTCAATATATCCACACAAAGCATATCTAAAACATCTAAAACATCTGTCTTAAGACTTTGTGATGATGTCATGACGATGTTATTACTGTATCATGATGATGTCACAAAGACAGATCAAAGAACAAGAACCCCCTGTACTCATCAGTATTACACGCAAGGGGTAATATAATATAATATAATATATATATATCATCATCATACTAATCATTCCAGACGTGGAACGTTAGCAGGATAGGTAACAGGACGCTGGAAATAAATGGTTTAACCCAAAAAGAAAACCAACCCCCCCCCCAAATAATGCAGGTGTATATCTTGTTTATTTCTATTAACTAGAAACAGCGAACCGCAAAAAGTAAAACTGTTAGAAGTTCTAACACTTCGAACCAATCAAACGCTTACTCACATCTCATGAGAACTCCCACGATTTAAGACGGCAAAAGACGCCGGCTCGGTGGTCCGGCAATTAGAGGACTCCCACCCACCCGGAGCCCTCTCCGCAGGGATAAAGTCAGCAGGCTGGTTGCTAAGGAACCGTCACAGAGTTTCCCGCGGCTGGCATTGACGGGGTGCAGAGGAAAGAAGGAAAAAGTGCAGGAAAGCGGGACACGGACGTTCTTCCAGTAGAGCGCATACAGAGCCATAACCAGCTTTCATTAACCCAATTAACACTAGGGGGTCAGCAAAGCCCCCCGGAGATGTCCCCATCCCCACCGGTCTAGAACAGACTGACTTGGTGAGGTTTACGGAATATAACCGACATTCTAACCGCGTTTCGAACAGTCGAAGAAGAACGCGCCTGCAATCGCCTTTCCTCAGCAAGCAGCCCATCTTATAAGCCTTGTGACGTACTATTAAGATCCAGAATACCCTCCTTGACCCCCCACTGAAGAAACCCAACTAACTTCGCTTTGACTAGGCCTCTAGCATACACGTTCATATTAACAAAGCCCTGACCCTACGACTAGTTGGACGTTCCGTCAGATGAGGGCGATTTGTCTCAGCGGGAGGCAGAAATGCTGTAAAAGGGTGATTTCCGACCTCGAGGGTCCCGAAACGCTTACAGTTTTTGGTCTCTTTGAGCGCAGAAGCGATCAGTCTGGTGCTTAGAACTCGCGAGTCCGTTTCTCACCTGTTGGCAGGTCAGGGACGGATGAAGTAGGGGGAGGTTATATCGGCGTTAGGACGGCTCTTTATAAAAGGTTCCCTAAAATAAGGTAGAGGAGCGTCGATGATCTGGGGGTCCCAGGTGGGCAGCCGTCCCCAGTCATACAGCCTTAGGCTTGTTGATCGAATGCATATTTCATATTTATACAAAGTGACTTTAATCTCTGCCTCCTAGCAACCTGCGCGGCCAACGCGCCGATAACGAGCTCACAACACTTCACGGGAAAAAGGCTTATTTTCCCTTCTTTTAAAATCTTTCAATTAGAAAAAAAACTAAATATAGGCATTTTAAATGAAGATCACAGAAAGCAAGCAGCAGCCATCGCCATGGAAACTACTGTAGACAGTTACATCGTCTTTATGATAAGGGCATAGGGAATAGTGGTTCTTAAGCAGTTGTTTGGACTGCAATTCCTATCACCCTCAGAGCACTAGAGGCCCCTGCGGAAGTAGAGAGGATCCAGTACCGGGGAAAGGCTCTAAGCCCATGCACACCAGGCTGGATTACGACTCCCATCATGCTTAGCGTGCCCGAGGTAACTAGTAAACAGTTAAGTATTCTCTGTATGCGCGGCTTCACACATTCCAGCTCAGCCAACATTGTGGGGGGTAAATCCTAAAACCCCCTGGGAACATACGCAGGAAGGGCTCCTATTCATTTAACGGGAGCGCTTTCCTGTCGCTTGCTGCCGCCTTCGATCGTGGAATCACGGAGCGGCCGCGGGGCTGCAGGTTAAGGCAGGCACTTTAATATGCTTTCTTCGTTCGCGAGACCGTCTAGGACTGTCTAACGGTCTCTTCAATCGTTTTACCTGCAGAAGGATAAAAATGGCCTTCTTTCCAAAGGCTTAACCCTTTAACCCCCTCGCCCCGGAGATCGCAGACCCCGCTATTACTTCGCAGCTCACCGCTGGCCTCATTCACGCCGGTCCGGGAACCCCGCAGAGTGTTTGATGTTATAACTCTCGTGGTTCCATCAGGAAATTCTCCATGTTGGGTGACGAAACCTGTTGGCGTAGCTTAGCAACAGGGGGTTTTAATCTGCTCCTGACCCGGAATGCTTTAACCCGTTTAACCCTTAAATATCCTATCTACATGCACAG